>NC_046973.1:2678274-2920774 GCF_009769545.1 Cyclopterus lumpus | reverse complement strand
ACATACACCCAAATCAAGCCATTTCAATTAGTATTATTTATTACATTTTCCATTTTAAATTCAAGCAACAATAGAAAAGTTTAGATTTAAAGATTCCCGGCCTACACACCGCTGGATGGTGCTGTTACACAAGACCTCTGAGAAGTGAACTGAACCTTGAAGGCATCATTGGTTTTATTTTGCATTAGCAGCCATTTTAATTTAATATTACATTTAACTTTTTTATTAAAAATACATTTATACCCAAAAGACGCTGCAAAGCCATTTTAAAAAAATCATTAACATGTAAACACTCAACTAAAGTAGCCTATGTCAAATTATTATCATAATAATAACAATACATTGTATTTGTATAGCTCTTAAAATGTACTCAAAGACACTTTAAATGGTCACAACAGAAGAACTAAATAAAGCACTAACAGTGTAAACAAGGCAGAGAGAAGACGTCACGTGTCCCGCACTTGAATCCTTTTTTGAACGGACACGCAGCTCTGTTTTTTTATTATTATTTATTTATTTATTAATGCGAAGGTTACACATTTCCGACATGAAGGCATGCGTCATAAAAATCAACGTCACGCGAGAGTTTAACCAGTACTGTGAGTTACACTGGCTTCATTGTTTTAGAGAGAGAAAAACAAGACGCGCGTGGGCGTGATGATGTGGAGACAGGAAAACGAAACCCAACGACGTGATTTGTTTTATAGCCACCCCAACAAAAAAAAACACGCAGGTAAATAACATGAGGAAGTGAAGACCAAGAGGAGAGACATGTCTGCTGCCAGGTAAAGAGTTTACATCTTTACTTCAGAAAGAGACGGGAAAGTGCATTCATGTGAATGCAAAAGGCTAAAACAACAGGTTATCCATGTGTTAACTATATTAGAGTGTGGGGGTTGTGTGTGTCTGCGTCTCCTTTATCGCCATTGATCAATGTAGTTGTTTGTCTCTTTTGTTGCATGTTTTTTGGTCTCTTTGTAGTCATCGTGTTGTCTTTTTTTAGTTGTTTAGTTGTCTTTTTGCCTCTCTGTGGTTGTTGTGTGTCTCTTTGGAGTCATTTAATGTCTCTTTGTAGTCATTTAGTGTCTCTAAGGTCATTTAATGTCTCTTTGTAGTCATTTAGTGTATCTATAAGGTCATTTAATGTCTCTATAAGGTCATTTAATGTCTCTTTGTAGTCATTTAGTGTCTCTATAAGGCCATTTAGTGTCTCTATAAGGTCATTTAATGTCTCTGTAGTCATTTAGTGTCTCTATAAGGTCATTTAATGTCTCTTCGAGGTCATTTAGTGTCTCTATAATGTCATTTAATGTCTCTCAGTAGTCATTTAATGTCTCTTTGTAGTCATTTAGTGTCTCTATAAGGTCATTTAATGTCTCTGTAGTCATTTAGTGTCTCTATAAGGTCATTTAATGTCTCTTCGAGGTCATTTAGTGTCTCTATAATGTCATTTAATGTCTCTCAGTAGTCATTTAATGTCTCTTTGTAGTCATTCAGTGTCTCTAAGGTCATTTAATGTCTCTTTGTAGTCATTTAGTGTATCTATAAGGTCATTTAATGTCTCTATAAGGTCATTTAATGTCTCTTTGTAGTCATTTAGTGTCTCTATAAGGCCATTTAGTGTCTCTATAAGGTCATTTAATGTCTCTGTAGTCATTTAGTGTCTCTATAAGGTCATTTAATGTCTCTTCGAGGTCATTTAGTGTCTCTATAATGTCATTTAATGTCTCTCAGTAGTCATTTAATGTCTCTTTGTAGTCATTTAGTGTCTCTATAAGGTCATTTAATGTCTCTGTAGTCATTTAGTGTCTCTATAAGGTCATTTAATGTCTCTTCGAGGTCATTTAGTGTCTCTATAATGTCATTTAATGTCTCTCTGTAGTCATTTAATGTCTCTTTGTAGTCATTTAGTGTCTCTAAGCTCATATAGTGTCTCTTCGAGGTCATTTAGTGTCTCTATAAGGTCATTTAATGTCTCTCTGTAGTCATTTAGTGTATCTAAGGTCATTTAGTGTCTCTATAAGGTCATTTAATGTCTCTCTGTAGTCATTTAGTGTATCTAAGGTCATTTAGTGTCTCTATAAGGTCATTTAATGTCTCTCTGTAGTCATTTAGTGTATCTAAGGTCATTTAGTGTCTCTATAAGGTCATTTAATGTCTATCTGTAGTCATTTAGTGTCTCTAAGGTCATTTAGTGTCTCTATAAGGTCATTTAATGTCTATCTGTAGTCATTTAGTGTCTCTAAGGTCATTTAGTGTCTCTTTGGGGTCATTTAGTGCAGCGGTCCTCAACCTTTTTTGAGCCACGGACCGATTTTGTGTCAGACAATATTTTCACGGACCGGCCTTCACAGTGTGGGCCATAGATATGACGTAATACATATTATGTAATAAATATGAAGTTAATAAATATGATGTAATAAATTAATACGACCGGCATAAAGTGCATAAAAATACAACTCACCATTATGCCGAATTAGTGGGAGCCCTGAGCTTGTTTATCTGCAACGACAACGACCCCCGACGTGTTTGTTACGTCCAGTCTGCTGCGTAACTTAGTTTTCGTCGCTGTCATTGCAGAAAACCGCTTCACAAAGAAGCTCTCCAAAGACGTTTGGTTTTTTTTACTCATTTTCTCTCGCTTATGGGTTCGCTATAGCTCGCTAGCTTTTCTCAAGAGGTCACGTATACGTAATACGTGACCTCTTGAGATGTGTGACGTATTTCGTGACCTCGCAATAATAATATTTTATATGTAAAACATTATTTGGGGGGTTGGGGACCTCTGATTTAGTGTCTGTACTTATTTAGTGTGTATTTGAGGTCATTTAGTGTCTCTCTGTACTTATTTAGTGTCTCTTTGAGTTAATTTAGTGTCTCTCTGTACTTATTTAGTGTCTCTTTGAGGTAGTTTAGTGTCTCTCTGTACTTTGAGGTAATTTAGTGTCTCTCTGTACTTATTTAGTGTCTATTTGAGGTAATTTAGTGTCTCTCTGTACTTATTTAGTGTCTATTTGAGGTCATTTAGTGTCTCTCTGTACTTATTTAGTGTCTATTTGAGGTCATTTAGAGTCTCTCTGTACTTATTTAGTGTCTATTTGTGTCTATTTGAGGTCATTTAGTGTCTCTCTGTACTTATTTAGTGTCTCTTTGAGGTAGTTTAGTGTCTCTCTGTACTTTGAGGTAATTTAGTGTCTCTCTGTACTTATTTAGTGTCTATTTGAGGTCATTTAGTGTCTCTCTGTACTTATTTAGTGTCTATTTGAGGTCATTTAGAGTCTCTCTGTACTTATTTAGTGTCTATTTGTGTCTATTTGAGGTCATTTAGTGTCTCTCTGTACTTATTTAGTGTCTCTTTGAGGTAGTTTAGTGTCTCTCTGTACTTTGAGGTAATTTAGTGTCTCTCTGTACTTATTTAGTGTCTATTTGAGGTCATTTAGTGTCTCTCTGTACTTATTTAGTGTCTATTTGAGGTCATTTAGAGTCTCTCTGTACTTATTTAGTGTCTATTTGTGTCTATTTGAGGTCATTTAGTGTCTCTCTGTACTTATTTAGTGTCTCTTTGAGGTAATTTAGTGTCTCTCTGTACTTATTTAGTGTCTCTTTGAGGTAATTTAGTGTCTCTCTGTACTTATTTAGTGTCTCTTTGAGGTCATTTAGTGTCTCTGTACTTATTTAGTGTCTATTTGAGGTCATTTAGTGTCTCTCTGTACTTATTTAGTGTCTCTTTGAGGTCATTTAGAGTCTCCTTCAGTGATATTGTGCAGGTTAAGCAACTCTGTGCTGCTGTCGGCTCAACCTCAGTATGTTGTTCCCTCTGGAGATGAAGGGCGGCGGTCTGACTCCAAAGCTTCACACAAGCAACAGTTTAGTTTGAATCAGTTTTGAACTTTCACAAACTGGATGATGTTTTGTGTTCCAGAAGTGAACTTCAGGAGGCCTTGTGCTGCTACGTTGGAGATACCCTCATCTACATCGACACGGTGAGAGAATTCTGCGAGAGGAGCCAGAAATGGATGCTTCAGAGGGATACAGAGTTGGAAATGATGGAGGACATCAAAGACAGGGCCGGCCGCGTCAACCTAAGCATCAACCATGTCACGCAGCCGGAGAGACGATTTAAGGCCTTTTGGGAATACATGAGGAGCAAGGCGACCCAGGTGACTGCAGACAGGCGGTATGCAGAGCTGGAGAAGGAGCTGGCGGCAGTGCTGAAGGACACTCTGGGAGGTCTGCAGAACCTCGACTCCTTTCTGGATGCGGTGGAGAGTCTGTCGGTCACCTCGCTTCACGTGTTCACGCCGGAGAACCAGATGCTACATCTGCCAGAGGGCATCAGCCCTGAAGACGTTCAGCTGGTCATCACTACTGCACGGATAATCTGCCCTCACCTCCTCGAGTTTAAAAGAGACGCGAGCGTCTTCTTCCTTCCCAAACTTAAGAACGTGGAAGTGCTGTTGTACCAGCTGAAGAAATACCGTAAGACCACCCAGAACATCTGTGGGATGTTAGAGAAAAGGTAAAGAGACATTCAATTTTTGATGCACATTTTTCGCAAAATAAACATCAATTATAAATACTTATTTGTGTCTTGTACAGCTCCCTCCATTACTTTTCCATGGAGATGAACAACGAATCTCTGATGGACCTTGATGTGGATTTGTCTGAAGATGACGTACAAATGATGCTTTCTCAAATTAATGAGCTTGATGAAATCAGGTGAGCATTAACAATCTATGGTCCCCCCCCAGATGTGCAATGTGTGATGATTGAGAGTGATGTAAATGCATACTGCAAAAAAGAAATGCACTTTACGTTCCTACTCTGCATGAATATATGAATATCTCCAAGAATTTAATTCAGATATTTAACTCCTAATGACTATGATCATCCTCTGACTTTTCCTTAAGAGCCCCTGTAAGGTCCAAATTAATCAATTAATTGTGTCCAATAGGTTTATTTATGACCAAATTACTGCAAAACTAATGACATTCCCATCAACTTCAACGCCACGTTGTGTTTAGCGCTCATTAGCAAATGTTAGCATGCTATCACGCTGGCCTTTTATAGAAAAAGAGCAGCAGCAGTAGAATTATACATTTAACTGTTTTCTGTGGTAATTGGACAAATAGGCTACCAGAGAAAATTGTGATTGTTGTTAAGGAGACAACACAAGTCAGTGTGTCGCAGCTCGCCAGGAAGAGATAGGATGCAGCTCCAGAGACGGATTGCTGGCTAGTTAGCTCGGTAGACTAGCTTGTCCTTTGCCGGCGCGGGGGGCGGGGAGAAGCACTAGCGGACAGCTAGTTAGCTAATTCCACCAGGCTCTAATAACAAAGTTGTCACCCATGTAGCGTTAGCAGTGCGCTTTCCAACGCGGTGACAAGACTGTGTATGAAGCATTAAGTTGTTACTAATTTTACCCATTTGCTCTCTACTCCACTGCTCGTTTTAGTCGCTACTTCAAAAAAAGCACACCTCACTGAGCCGGTGACTTGCTAAGTCAGTTTAGTTAATACAGAAGTTAGCACGCTACATGGGCCTCAATGGCAACGGTGCACATAAACATGGCCGCCACTCTGACTCGTTTGAATGGGAGCGTCCGTTCTACTCCCATTTTATTTCTGTGTGGCAAACCTTAGCGGCTACCTGCCTAGCATGCTGACGTTAGCATTCAGTGCATTTAAGCTGTTTATTCAGCTCAAGTTATTTATTGTCACATGCACAACAATGCAAAGAGGCAGTGGTTGGCAACGGAAATATAAACGTGCAGGCTTCCTCCAACAGTGCGGATGCCAATATGCATTTAAAAGTAACCAAAAATAATAAGAAAGTAAAACAAGAAAAAACACAAAGTTGAATAGGAGCTAAAGAAACAAGATCCTAAATCCAATATTTAAAGCTAACCTTTTGAGAGGAGTCATCTTAAGTCTTTCTTAATTTCTTCTTTGCTCTTCATCAGAATGAACCAGAGCTTCCGGACGGTGTTCTTGTTTCAGGGGCAATGTTCTTGCTTCATCACTGAGTTCCAAAAGCGAACGCCCGGGATGCGTCAGTCTCTAAAAGACCTGGAGGAGAATGCCGTTCAGCTCAACAGAATGAACAAGGGGGCAAAGATCTCCAGTGTGGCGGGCAGCTCGGTGGGCGCAGCTGGAGGCGTGCTTTCCATCATTGGCTTTGCGTTAATCCCTGTCACGGCCGGAGCGTCTCTCACTCTGATATTGACTGGGTTGGGGCTGGGAATTACCAGCGGGGTCAACAGCGCGGTCACCACCGCCACGGAGATCGGCGTAAACCACAAACATCAAAAGAAAGCCTGTGAGATCTTCCAGAGCTTCATGGAGGACGTGCAGATTCTGCAGGATTGTCTGGAACAGGTCACCAGGAGGGAAACAAGCAAAGCCAGTGGTGTGGTTCTGGGAGTAGGCACGGTGCTTTATAAATCTGCCACTATTGGAAAGGGTATCGATTCGCTTGTTGATACAGCCTCAGCTCTTAAGATGTTAAAAGTTGACGAGCTGGCTGTCAGTGCTGGCAAAGTGACATTGCAGGAAGGGAAAGCGATACGCAACGTGCCCAAGTTGGCGGCAGATATCCCAGATATTGGTCAGGCAGCACTCAAAGGGCCTCTTGCCTTCTCCAAGTCGGCCAGGGCCGGTTTCATCGCGCTCAACGCTCTCTTCCTGGGCCTGGATGTCTTCTTCATCTGTAAAGACAGCATCAGTCTGGCCAAAGGCTGCGAAACCGAAGTGTCGCAGTTAATCAGAGCCAGATCCGCCGTCTGGCGCTCGGAGATGGACTCGTGGCAGAAGATCCATGACTTCCTGTGCAAAGGTCTGCCGACGTCAGAGGAGAACGAAGCCGTCCTGGAGAAGCCGTTTTATCCAGAGAGGGAGATGAAGAAAGAAACGGGAATGAACTTTTCCTTCGATGAAGTGGATGAAAAGAAGAAGAAGAAGAAAAATGAGAAAAAGGTTGCGTATGTGATGCAGTAGACGATTATCAGCTAATAATGATAATCAGATCCATTTAAATTCACTGCAGCAAACATCATCAACATGTTTCTTTGAGGAATTTTTAATCGGCTGTTCTTCAGCTAGCACTTTACCTGATGATTGAAACACTACTGAAAAATTAGAATTACTATTTTTATTTCTCGAGTTGCAATTACTTTTAAAACGAAATTAGAGCAAGAATATTATGCAGATCACATTCTGTACAATCTGTGTGCTCTTTATTATTATTATTATTATTATTATTATGATGTATGTAAAATTCAATCTGCACCTTTTTCTTGCACAAATTAATAAATACAAATTTGAAAATGAATGTGGTTTTCTGTTAATGAAAAAACAACAATGTTATGAATTAATATTATTATAGAAATAATTAATATTATTATAGAAATACTTTCCTATGTAACACACACATCTGACCAAGTATCCCTCCACTTGCCGGCCTTCTCTAGCGACAAACGCTGAGTACTATTATTTAATATTACCATACACTATTACTACCATAGTGTGCTGTCCTAGCAGATGACGAATTACTTTACAGCTAAATGAATTGCTGCTAATAATCACACCGTTATGTCGCTTTGTTTGAGACGTGCGATGGGAAAATATTTTTACCTTGAATCAAAGATTGAAATGAAGAGCACAAACAACCTTAAAGCAGTAACATTCATGTAGTGCACGTAAACAAAATTATATATATATTTATATAATCTGACTGATATGATAGAAGCCATTTTACAATTTCACCACACTTTACCACCACTGAAGTATTTCATAAGGCTCTAATCCAGATATCAAATGAAAGGTTGACAGTCCAAAGGTTCATTTAACCTGATAGCTCTATAAATGCTAGTTATGTTTGTAGAATCACACGATCAGTGCATAAGCCATTACAGCTCTTCTATGTTTATTTGGCCTTTTTGTTTGCAGCATAATTATACGGTGGCAACTCACTTTCTGCTTTTACTTTTTTAAATGTCCTTTTGGTAAATGCACTTTTTGTTAGATGAGACTCTTTTTCAGTGGTTTGATAATATGACTGGAGGTTGGAAGTAGCACTTGAATTTTTGTATTATTTGCAAATGTCAACCTTTAGTTTTTGTTATTCAAGCAGCTATGTGTTCGGGTACTGTGTGTTGGATGGTATTTAGTGATTTTAAAACCCACTGTAAGGTTTTAGGAACATTAACCCAGTTGAACTCAATCCTGCCTCACCTTGAATAAGTCAAAGTCAAGGGTTGGTGTGGTTCACATAGAGATTAAGAAATGCAAACAGCAAACTCAACATTGCATATATATTCAAGTGCTAGTATTTCCATATTTCCGTATTTCTGTCTCCACAGCTATTATCTGAAGCCACAAGGAGCTGTAGACAGTGACCAGGTGCAGAGAAAAAGATGTCGGGGAAGAGGTAAGGTTTGAATATTTATGCTGCCGATGACCAGACTCCAGATTATTTTCAGAGCAACGGCCAAAATATTAGCAGCACATAATAAGATAAAGTTATATTTACAATAACGTCTAATATTTTTAGCTTGTAAATATACTATACATATATATATATATATATATAATATATATCATTTATAGGTATTTGTTATATGACATCAATTATGTATTTTTCCCCTGGCTGGGACATACACACAGTGTATACGATTATCGAATTAAATGCATTATTTATCCCCTCATTGGCATCTCAGCATTCAACACTAGGATTATGTTTTTGCCGCAGACAACACATGAGGAACTTGTATCAAAGATTGAGATGTAGAGAGCCAACAACCACATCCTCATTCTGTTATTTATTCAGGATGTTGCTGATAAGGCTCTAACGCAAATATCAGATGAAAGGTCGACACTTGTATAGTCACAGTGTCTCTTTGCAGTCACTTTGTGTCTCTTTGTAGTCACTTTGTGTCTATTTGTATAGTCACAGTGTCTCTTTGTAGTCACATTGTGTCTCTTTGTAGTCACATTGTCTCTTTGTAGTCACTTTGTGTCTCTTTGTAGTCACATTGTGTCTATTTGTAGTCACATTGTATCTCTTTGTAATCACATTGTATCTCTTTGTAGTCACATTGTGTCTCATTGTAGTCACATTGTATCTCTTTGTAATCACATTGTGTCTCTTTGTAGTCACATTGTATCTCTTTGTAATCACATTGTGTCTCTTTGTAGTCACATTGTATCTCTTTGTAGTCACATTGTCTCTTTGTAGTCACATTGTATCTCTTTGTAATCACATTGTATCTCTTTGTAGTCACATTGTGTCTCATTGTAGTCACATTGTATCTCTTTGTAATCACATTGTATCTCTTTGTAGTCACATTGTGTCTCATTGTAGTCACATTGTATCTCTTTGTAATCACATTGTGTCTCTTTGTAGTCACATTGTATCTCTTTGTAGTCACATTGTGTCTCATTGTAGTCACATTGTATCTCTTTGTAATCACATTGTGTCTCTTTGTAGTCACATTGTATCTCTTTGTAATCACATTGTGTCTCTTTGTAGTCACATTGTATCTCTTTGTAGTCACATTGTGGCTCATTGTAGTCACATTGTATCTCTTTGTAATCACATTGTATCTCTTTGTAGTCACATTGTGTCTCATTGTAGTCACATTGTATCTCTTTGTAGTCACATTGTGTCTCATTGTAGTCACATTGTATCTCTTTGTAGTCACATTGTGTCTCTTTGTAGTCACATTGTGTCTCATTGTTGTCACTTTGTAGTCGTCTGATGTTTCTTTGTGGTCATTTTGAGTCTCTTCCTGTTTGGTACGTATCTTTTTGAGTAACGTGTTTTAGGTGAAGACCAGTAATGGCACCACCACTTTGGGCCCCTGGGCCTGTGCCCGGTAGGCCCTTTCAGTAATCCATCTTTCAGCCTCCTCCCCCCCCCCCCCCCCCCCCCCCCATCACTGAGATCGGCCTTTGTGTTACAGAGAGAAGCTGCAGATGGCCTTACGCCAGTACATCAAAGATACCTTCAGCCACATTGGCACAGTCAGAGGATTCTGTGAGAGCCGCTCTAAATGGACGGATGCAAGGAAGACAGAGTTGACGAATATGACAAAAGACACAGATCAACAAAAACTGACTGCAGTGCTGAAGGACACTCTGGGAGGTCTGGAAGAGCTCGACTCCTTTCTGGATGCGGTGGAGAATCTGGCGGTCACCTCGCTTCATGTGTTCGCGCTGGAGAACCAGGTGCTACATCTGCCAGAGGGCATCAGCCCTGAAGACGTTCAGCTGGCCATCTTTGCTTCACGGATAATCTGCCCTCACCTCCTCGAGTTTAAAAGAGATCCGAGGGTCTTCTTCCGTCCCAAACTTCAGAATGTGGAAGTGATGTCGTACCAGCTGAAGAAATACATTGAGACCACCCAGAACATCTGTGAGCTACAGAAAAGGTAAAGAGACATTTTGCTTGCATCATTTCATATGAATTAGGATGCAACATCTAGTAGAAAGTCACAGCGACCGTGTCTTTCACAGCTCCTTCAGCGACTTTTGCCTGAAGACGAACGACGAAACCCTGGTGGACCTCCATGTGGATTTGTCAGAAGATGACATACAAAGGATGCTTTGCCACATCAATGAGCTCAAGGAAATCCGGTAAGCGTTTTAAATTTCATCACATGATGATCATGTTATACTTTACCTTCGCCCAATACAATGTTTTGCTGAATGGAGCGTGAATGCACCATCTTCTTCTTGATCTTCTTCTTCTCTCCTCTTCACCAGGATGAACCGGCACTTCCGCACGGTGTTCTTGTTCCAGGGCGTTTCGTGTTCTGACTTCATGCGTGAGTTCAGCGGGCGTCAGAGCGGGATGCGTCAGTCTCTAAGAGACGTGGAGCAGAATGCCGTTCAGCTCGACCGGATGAACAAGAGGGCAAAGATCTCCAGTGTGGCGGGCAGCTCAGTGGGGGCAGCTGGAGGCGTGCTTTCCATCGTTGGCTTGGCGTTAAGTCCTTTCACAGCTGGGCTTTCTCTAGGTTTAATAATAGGTGGGACGACTCTTGGAATTACCAGCGGAGTCAACAGTGTGGTCACCGCATCCACCGAGGTTTTGGTAAACCGTAGTTCTAAAAAAAAAGCCGATGAGTCCTTCAAGAGCTTCATGAATGATGTGCAGAGTATCCAGGATTGTCTGGACGTGGTGTCCGCTCAACCAGCTGTGAACATCCATAGGTGGAAAGATATTAAGCTAGTTAAGCTGAAAGCTGCTGTGTCAGTTTTAAGTCAAACTAAATTACTTGTTACAGATATCAGATATTTGCGGAGAGGAAGAGCCCTACGTAACATCGCCAGGGTGACGTTAGAAACACAAGATGTTGGACAGACAGCGGTCAAGGGGTCCCTTGCCCTCACCAAGTCAGGCAGGAGAATGGCCATCGGGCTCAACGCTCTCTTCCTCGGCGTAGATGTCTTCTTCATCTGTCACGACAGCATCAGTCTGGCCAAAGGCAACGAGACTGAAGTCTCGCGGTTAATCAGAGCCCGAGCCGCACTCTGGAGCTCAGAGATGGGCTCGTGGCAGAAGATCTATGACTTCCTGCGCAGAGGTGAGCCGACATCAGAGGAGAAGGAGGCCGTCCTGGAGAAGCCGTTTTATCCAGAGAGCCAGATGAAGAAAGAATGAAAGACCAACCATGATGTGGTAGAGAGTGATCCGATTGAGTCGATTTACTTATCATATGTGACGATGAGGATCTGTCTCAATACATAATGTCAATCGTTTTTATTAAGAATGATTGTAAGAGAGAAATGCCACTTTCTGCTATTTCCAATGATTCAATGTGTGTTTTTATGCTTTTAAGATGCCTTTTCTGCTTCAGCCGTTCAACACCGAGAGGCCAAATCACATCAGTACTCAGATGTTGAGGTACCTGCTTGTCTTAGCAAAGTGTTATTGTCGCAATGCTTCGATTCCACAACGAAAGAACTGTATATAGAATAAATGAATCTCGCTTTAGGACAGTTTGACTTCCTTTATATGTAATATACTTATTGCTAAATCTTTTACAGTTAATAAAGAGATTTCTTCCACCTCTTTTATAATGCGGCCTCTTCATTAATTTAGGAAGACAGAGGCAGATTGTCCGTTTCGTTTTTAAAAAAAGACAATATTTTCACACAAAAACACGAAAAGAAAGCAAAATCACTGATGTGTACAAGCCTTTTAGTTTACAAGTATACATTTAGAACATAGCATGATAAAAAAACAACACTCGGATACAAACATAGAAATCAGTTTCCTGAAGTCAAATTAAAAAAAAGACACAAATTTCCCAGACACAAATTACAGCTGCTACGTGTTGTTATTCTGTACTTGAGTAAACTGACAAGAACATAAGAATGGAACAATATGTAAGAATTATATTATCAATCCCCCGTTTTACATAATTTATTATAATAATATAAAGCTAGAAAAATGGGCCATATCAGTTCATAACTATGTGTGTGTGACTTATTTAACAGAGTGGAAATCTGTAACAGCCTAAAAGCTTGTACCTATATTATAAAAAGCTAAGCTAAATCCACCTATATCCAGGATCTTAATATAACCCTCGTACTAGAGAACTGTTGTCTCTAGGTATTTGTAACCCTCTCATTCTACTGGATAACCCTCTAAGCGCATCGTACCCATTATAGCTGCATTCATTTCTCCCAGGAAAGTTTTACAATCTGTCAAAAATTCTTCTGTCCGTTGCATACTTTTCTTTTCCACAACATTTTTCCGGCCACTGACAGCACCGCATGTGCTTTGTCTCTACCTTTCTTAGTCATCTTAAGATGGCTCATTAACTCTCTGTATGTTGGTGAGGGAGTTTTCTCCCCTCCAAACATGCCTCTCTCTCGCATTATCTCTGTCCAGTCCGTGCACCTTTCTTATCTCCTTCTGGGGTGTTATCCATAAACCGTTTATATGTTCTCAGTAGGGTGTGCCCTAGTGTGCCTTCTTTCCACACCTCTACCATTTTCTTAGTTTCCCCCATATCTGAGCTGCTTAGGGAGGTGTGTTGCGGCTGAACAAATGCAGTTATGCTCGGAAAACAAATTAATTAATTAAAAGAAAATAATTAAAAAAGAAAAAGGAAAAAAACAAGGCGTTCAAACTGCGAATGAATGATTATTGTGCCTTCAGTTACTGTTTTGATGGTGTATGTCAGCGTCAGTTTGGTTGCTAAAGTGTGTGTCAGCCTGTGGGGAGGAACAGGTGTATATTAATCTCGTTGTTGTTGTAATACCTGACTTTGGCCACAAGATGGTGTCAAAGGGTTAAGTCCCTACAGTAACCTTCCTGCCCACTGGGGTATGAGTGTTCCTACCTCTAGAGGCGCTATTTCTTATTTTGGGTGCAGTACGCCCTCCGACCACTAAGTGTCTCGCTTCTATTTATCCTGTATCTTGAGGCACTCTTGTTTCCTCTTTTCTTTTCTATTTCCGGTCCCGCTCTTCCTGTTGACAACTGTTAGCTGTAGGCTAGCTACAGTGACTTACTGCTCTCTGCCCCCTTTATCCTTTTTTTTTATCAGGTAAGAAGAAGCCGTAAACTTTCCTAAAATAAATTTGACTAAATCCACCGGACTCTCAAACGCTTTGAATCATTTAACCCTTCGATGACCTACTCACACAGAACAAAATCATTTAAAACGTATACACCAGAGGAAAAGTTATAGTAGTTCACAAATAATGTTTTATTTCTCCCTTAGTCCTATTTAAATTATTTATTATTTTACCTAACTCCCTACCAGTTATACTCTTTCCCTTTTAAAAACCCAGTGGAAATATGTGCTCTTACTTTACGTGTGACCAGGTACAATTTCCTTTAAACACATTGGAAATCTGAGTCAACAGTTCATAAAAAACCCTGTAATAAGAAGGAAAAATACAAAATATAAAAAGAAAACACGACACAGAAGGGTGGCACTATGTACACGGACAAGACAGGTGCTAGTATGTACAGTTTGGGATACAGTTTTTAAATTATATAGTTTTAAGTAATACTATGTCACACATTGCACATGATAAGTGTAGTGAGGTAGTGTTGGGTTCTGTAGACATATTTCAATGGTTTTGTGATAAGAATGGAACAACATATAAGAATTAGATTCTCAGTGGCCATGGCATTTGGCCACCAGGTGGCACTGTGGCAGCAGCCTCCTGGTGTACATTTAGGAATCTGTCTGTTTGTATGTCCAGCTTCCCCACAGGTAGATCTGATGAAGTTTAAATGCTTCTGTCAATAAAAACATGCTAATAGACATTAAAAAACCCTCAACACCGGTGTGTGTGTGGCTGTTTGGTGGCAGCGTCCCACCCGGCTGTGATTGCAGAGACGGGCCGGGGACGAGGGAGAAGCCGATAACAGGCACATGAAAGCAAAGTCCAGAGTCCAGCTGCTGCCGCACACCTGTGAGCGGAGAGGCTTTTCTCTTTGCCATTTCTCCAATTGTTCCGTGAGATTCGGGGGGGAGAAAACATGGAGCAGATCACCGACTGCCTCTGCAGGTATAAAAACTACAACTTTGGCATCGGTCTCACAACTCCGGAGCACATCGATTCCCTCCAGAGCTTTGAGATCCGAGACAGCGACGTCCTCCTCGTCACGTATCCAAAGTCAGGTGAGCGAGACAAACCTTTTTGTTTTTTTTAAATAGTGACCAGGTATGCTGACCCGCCCCCACACACACACACGCACACACACACACACACACACACACACACACACACACACACACACACACACACACACACACACACACACACACACACACACACACAGGTACCATATGGACCCAACAGATCATCATCTCCATCTGCGAGTCGGCCGGTGGTCTGCACGAATATCCAAACAACTTGGAGCAGATGCCGTGGCTGGAGTACACGGAGGGCCGAGGAGACTACGCCCTGCGCCCGTCTCCTCGCCTGTTCTCCTCTCACCTCACCCCGGCCCTCCTGCCCCCGGGACTGAAGGCCAAGAAGGCCAAGGTCAGTAGTGCAAATCGGTATGAATATGCATATTAATATAGCGTCTCTTCACTATCTATTCCACGTGTGGAGATAGCGGCGCAACGCTATCTCCACACGTGGAAGAGATAGGGAAGAGCTTCTAATTGGATGCTTGATTTAATTTTATGTTGTGATATTGGGTTATAAAAAATAAACTGAATTGAATCTAAAAGTTTTAAAGAGAAAATAAAAACGTTCTGATGTTTTTATTTAAAAGTAGAAAAAACACAGTTCTCATAGTTTAGTCTCATGGTAATCAAAACTAAAGATCAGAAAGGAGATAAGCTCTTTTTAAACAACCAGTAAAATGCATTTCCCAGTTTTATTCCCGTGTTAATTGTTCATGTCAATAAATCAGTAACAGAGTTTTTTTCTTTTTAGATCAAATTTCTGAGTATTTTAAATTGTCTTATAAACCTTTAATGACTCTAAATGACTTTACAAAAACAAAAAGACGAACTACGTGTAAAACCTCACTGTTGGTGTCTCACAGACAACTGAGACATTTAAAAAATCGAGGTATCGTTAAAAAGTAAATTGTTTTGTCATGGAGGCGAAAACGGTGCGATTTCATCTCTGGGATGTTTTTTTTATTTTTCAGATTATCTACGTGACGCGGAATCCAAAGGACAACATCGTCTCCTATTTCCACTTCAGCGGCAACAGCGGCGACCTGGAGACGCCCAAAAGTTTTGAGGACTTCTTTGAGCAATATGTGACGGGAAATGGTAAGAAGTCTGGAAGATGAAAACCCATCTGATCGTGACGAGGGATTAACAAAAAAAAAAGAACCAAACATTGTGTTTTTATCACTTTTTACTTTCGGGTTGTCCGTCCAGTTTATTCTTTTGCCATTTTGGCACCAACATCCACTTGTATTAAAAGGATGAAATGACGAGATTCTTGGAGGTCAAAGGTCAAGGTCGTGGCCACCTCACATGCTCGTGATATCGCAGGAACGACTTGAGGGAATTCTTTTTCATGGCCGGCTTCAACATCCACTTGGATAAAAAAGGTAGAATTGATTAAAATGCGGGGGTCAAAGGTCACAAATGTTTTTGGGCCATAACTCCAGGATTCAGGGTAAAAACAAGAGTTTCACACACAAATGTCTAATAGGAAAAAAATGGAGGCGCGAAAGTTTTAGGCCATGAAATATTTAACTTAATTTTCTTTTAGGAAATACTATTTAAGATCGGAGCCCAACTACAAGCCAATTAAACTTTTCACATGTATTGGTTTCTGAAGAACGCGGTCTAAACTGACATTTTTATAGCATAATACCATAACTTTTATATTTTCATAGCGTAGATACGATGACATTTTAATTAAATGCACTTTACTTAAGATTTTTCTGCTACATTATATACATTTTTCATACTGTTTGTACTGTGTGGCTCACGCACATCGCCCCTCGTGTGTAAATGTGCAGTTGGAGCGTCGTCCTGGTTTGACCACATCAGGGACTGGCATTCAAAGAGAGACCAGTACAACATCCTCTTCCTGTCCTACGAGGACATGATTCTGGTGAGACTTTAAGCTCTAAACATTCAATTTAGAATGACATTGTCGTCAGCGCCTCAACTCGCTGGGCGTTCTTTACGTTTCCCCCTTCCAGGACCTGAAGGAGGCGGTGACCAAGATCTGCCACTTCTTAGGGAAGAACCTGAGCGACGCAGCCGTTGAGCAAGTCGTGGAAAAATCCACATTTAAGACCATGAAGAAAGACGTAAAAGCAAACTACGAGTTTTTGCCAGAAGAAAAGGTGAAGAAAGACTTCATGCGCAAAGGTAACGCGAACGCAGCAACAATACAGAAAACCGGACATCGGGGGCGAGTTTCTCTTAATTAGTTGTTTAAAAAAATTCATTGCAGGTAAAATCGGTGACTGGAAGAACACCTTGACCGAGGCTCAGAGTCAAAGAGTGGATCAACTCCTTCACGAGACACTCGGTGAGATGTCTCTGAAGTTCATCTGGGAGTAGGACCTCGACATGTTAATATCCAACTTTTATGAGAGGCATCGCCATAATAATGTAAAATCATTTGTTTGGACAAAAAACAGAAACCACGAATAAATTCAATCTGTTTATTGAACGTCAAAAATGAATTAAATTGTGTTTCTTTACGCAAGACGACGGCTCGCTTTGGTCTCTGGAGCTCGATCCGCTCTTTAGGCCTCTTCTTCTAGAACGGGAGGAAAGAAAAACAGAATTAATGTGGAACCGTGATGTCAGACAACCGCTGCGTTTCAGGTCGGAGTTGGTTCAGAACGTCATATTCAGAATAAGGAAGCAGGCGCATTCTACTTAAAAAAAAACTTTGAAAGTGAACCAGAGAATATTCTTCGGACTGATTCACATTTTTTCTACAAATCGCAACTTAAACTTGATCGAAATATCATGCTTTTAGGATTTCACGTGCAATACGGCTTCGCATTAATATTTAAAAAAAATTGCTCTCAGCCCTAAAGTGAAATTTTGACTAATGTAAAACTATACAAACATGGTGTTTATGTTACCAAAACATTTTGACTCACTTGTGGAGCCAAAAGCTGCATCGGGAGTAAAAGTGGGGATACATACTAAATCTCACCTTCCTCCTCCTCCTCCTCATCATCTTCCTCCTCTTCCTCCTCCTCATCGGAGCTGAAGGTCCCATCGGGCAGGCTGTACACCCGAATCACTTGCTGTTAAAAACAAAAACATCGACCCATCAGCGCAACGAATCCCGACGACCGTAGAAAACGGGCACCGCTAAGGGCTCCTTGTGACGAGCCACTCACCTTGTTGGGGTCCTTCAGGATGAGGTACTTGCCCTCGTCCAGCTTGCGGCAGATGTCGATGACGCAGCGCAGGATCCCCCAGGCGTTCTCCATGCTCAGGTTGATCTGGCTGGCGAACTCGTTGGGCTTGAACTGCTGCGTTCCCAGGACGACGTGGCGGGCGGAGTCCTTTGCGTGGTACCGAGACACGTACCTGAAGACGGACACACACAGTCAGTTGAAGGTATCGAGGACACACGGTAACCTTCCTAAAGCAGGCGTCTGAAAGTAACATGAAAGCTGGCTCCGCTCGGTTCTCGGTGACACTGCGGTAGTATTATTATATCGTCCGTATTGATAAAGAGTGGAACAGAAGCTCCTCACCCCAGCTTGAGGTACTCCGACCCGGCCAGCATGGCGCAGCAGGTCCAGCGGGCCAGTTTGTAGCTGTTGTTCTTCAGCTCGGTGGCGAGGACGGCTCCTCTCTGGGAGTCCAGCTTCTGACGCCAGTCCACCCCGTTGCAGTGCTGGTGAGAGAACGGAGCAACAGCAGCGGTTTAGTTGGAAAGATATTTGAATTTTTTTAAATAACTAAACCGTAGTTTAGTTATTTAAAATAACTGAACCGTAGTTTAGTTATTTTATATGTATATATGTATGACACACACACACACACACACACACACACACACACTATATACTTATTTTTTTATTCGCTGCATGTTCATTCCACACAAGGATGATTTTTTTGTGGTTATTATTTGACCTAAATATCTTTTTGAGTCATCTGCCGTCATGAATCCTCTTGTGGAAACAACAGAATATGGACCATTTGATATTTAGCTTTACACTCACCCTGGAGTCCCACTCGTTGAGGGTCTTGACGTTAATGAAGGACACTTCTCCGTTGGCGCCCGTCATCACTCCGTCGTGTTCACAGCGGACGATCAGATCGATGTCGTCCCCGAGCTTCCAGTGGCGGTACCTTAAAGAACAAAAACAGAGTTATTACGTGCTTTATCATCTTGTGATCATAGGATAAAACAAATAAAATCTACCAGTTTGCATACAAGTAGCAGTATCAGTTCTTTACGACATGTTTGTGTTTAGTGCCTACCTGTAGGCGACAGATGCCACCTCGCCCTTGTCCGTATCCTCCTCCACAAATGGGTTGGAGGTAGGAAACTTGTACCGCTCTCCACCCTGAAGAAAAGAAAACCACAACACATGTTCATAAAAAGTAGTATTACTGGATGCGTTCATACGCTTTTTATGAGAAAATGTATCCAACTCTCGCATGTCCGTCTGCAGCAGCTAGTTAGCTTAGCACAAAGACTGAACGGTTCAGGTTAACGCGTGTTCTCACCACGCGTAAACACTGCTGGCTGAAGTTGTGGTTGATGTAGGTGGCCTCCATCGCCAAGTTACGAGGAGAGTTGAAGGAGTTGCCCTCGTCCTGCGGCGGCTCGTTGGCGGTCTCGCTCACGGTGAGCAGATCTGAGAGCAGCGGTTACAGATGTAAAAAGGTACGAATATCACACTCCGCGGGAAGTAGAAGTACCGCATTCAAAACCTTACTTTAAGTGAAAGAATGAAAAGTAGTATCAGCTAAATGGATCTTTCCTACATTAAAGTATTGATGTTAAAATGTTCCCCGTCATTGTTTTAACGCATCATCTATTCCTGCTGCATTTATGTGCATGTTGCATGTTTTTAACACCTTCATATCCCGTTGGCTAAAGCATTATATTCTATAAGATCATCACGTTTGTAGTCCTGTGAGAACCGTGTATCCAAAAAGCTTTTTTCTCCCTTAGTCCTATTTAAATTATTTATTCTTTTACCTAACTCCCTACCAGTTATACTCTTTTCCCTTTTAAAAACCCAGTGGAAATATGTGCTCTTACTTTACGTGTGACCAGGTACAATTTCCTTTAAACACATTGGAAATCTGAGTCAACAGTTCATAAAAAACCCTGTAATAAGAAGGAAAAATACAAAATATAAAAAGAAAACACGACACAGAAGGGTGGCACTATGTACACGGACAAGACAGGTGCTAGTATGTACAGTTTGGGATACAGTTTTTAAATTATATAGTTTTAAGTAATACTATGTCACACATTGCACATGATAAGTGTAGTGAGGTAGTGTTGGGTTCTGTAGACATATTTCAATGGTTTTGTGATAAGAATGGAACAACATATAAGAATTAGATTCTCAGTGGCCATGGCATTTGGCCACCAGGTGGCACTGTGGCAGCAGCCTCCTGGTGTACATTTAGGAATCTGTCTGTTTGTATGTCCAGCTTCCCCACAGGTAGATCTGATGAAGTTTAAATGCTTCTGTCAATAAAAACATGCTAATAGACATTAAAAAACCCTCAACACCGGTGTGTGTGGGGCTGTTTGGTGGCAGCGTCCCACCCGGCTGTGATTGCAGAGACGGGCCGGGGACGAGGGAGAAGCCGATAACAGGCACATGAAAGCAAAGTCCAGAGTCCAGCTGCTGCCGCACACCTGTGAGCGGAGAGGCTTTTCTCTTTGCCATTTCTCCAATTGTTCCGTGAGATTCGGGGGGGAGAAAACATGGAGCAGATCACCGACTGCCTCTGCAGGTATAAAAACTACAACTTTGGCATCGGTCTCACAACTCCGGAGCACATCGATTCCCTCCAGAGCTTTGAGATCCGAGACAGCGACGTCCTCCTCGTCACGTATCCAAAGTCAGGTGAGCGAGACAAACCTTTTTGTTTTTTTTAAATAGTGACCAGGTATGCTGACCCCCCCCCCCCCCCCCCCCCCCCCCCACCCCACACACACACACACACACACACAGGTACCATATGGACCCAACAGATCATCATCTCCATCTGCGAGTCGGCCGGTGGTCTGCACGAATATCCAAACTACTTGGAGCAGATGCCGTGGCTGGAGTACACGGAGGGCCGAGGAGACTACGCCCTGCGCCCGTCTCCTCGCCTGTTCTCCTCTCACCTCACCCCGGCCCTCCTGCCCCCGGGACTGAAGGCCAAGAAGGCCAAGGTCAGTAGTGCAAATCGGTATGAATATGCATATTAATATAGCTTCTCTTCCCTATCTATTCCACATGTGGAGATAGCGGCGCAACACTATCTCCACACGTGGAAGAGATAGGGAAGAGCTTCTAATTGGATGCTTGATTTAATTTTATGTTGTGATATTGGGTTATAAAAAATAAACTGAATTGAATCTAAAAGTTTTAAAGAGAAAATAAAAACGTTCTGATGTTTTTATTTAAAAGTAGAAAAAACACAGTTCTCATAGTTTAGTCTCATGGTAATCAAAACTAAAGATCAGAAAGGAGATAAGCTCTTTTTAAACAACCAGTAAAATGCATTTCCCAGTTTTATTCCCGTGTTAATTGTTCATGTCAATAAATCAGTAACAGAGTTTTTTTCTTTTTAGATCAAATTTCTGAGTATTTTAAATTGTCTTATAAACCTTTAATGACTCTAAATGACTTTACAAAAACAAAAAGACGAACTACGTGTAAAACCTCACTGTTGGTGTCTCACAGACAACTGAGACATTTAAAAAATCGAGGTATCGTTAAAAAGTAAATTGTTTTGTCATGGAGGCGAAAACGGTGCGATTTCATCTCTGGGATGTTTTTTTTATTTTTCAGATTATCTACGTGACGCGGAATCCAAAGGACAACATCGTCTCCTATTTCCACTTCAGCGGCAACAGCGGCGACCTGGAGACGCCCAAAAGTTTTGAGGACTTCTTTGAGCAATATGTGACGGGAAATGGTAAGAAGTCTGGAAGATGAAAACCCATCTGATCGTGACGAGGGATTAACAAAAAAAAAAGAACCAAACATTGTGTTTTTATCACTTTTTACTTTCGGGTTGTCCGTCCAGTTTATTCTTTTGCCATTTTGGCACCAACATCCACTTGTATTAAAAGGATGAAATGACGAGATTCTTGGAGGTCAAAGGTCAAGGTCAAGGTCACCTCACATGCTCGTGATATCGCAGGAACGACTTGAGGGAATTCTTTTTCATGGCCGGCTTCAACATCCACTTGGATAAAAAAGGTAGAATTGATTAAAATGCGGGGGTCAAAGGTCACAAATGTTTTTGGGCCATAACTCCAGGATTCAGGGTAAAAACAACAAATGTCTAATAGGAAAAAAATGGAGGCGCGAAAGTTTTAGGCCATGAAATATTTAACTATTAATTTTCTTTTAGGAAATACTATTTAAGATCGGAGCCCAAATACAAGCAAATTAAACTTTTCACATGTATTGGTTTCTGAAAAACGCGGTCTAAACTGACATTTCTATAGCATAATACCATAACTTTTATATTTTCATAGCGTAGATACGATGACATTTTAATTAAATGCTCTTTACTTAAGATTTTTCTGCTACATTATATACATTTTTCATACTGTTTGTACTGTGTGGCTCACGCACATCGCCCCTCGTGTGTAAATGTGCAGTTGGAGCGTCGTCCTGGTTTGACCACATCAGGGACTGGCATTCAAAGAGAGACCAGTACAACATCCTCTTCCTGTCCTACGAGGACATGATTCTGGTGAGACTTTAAGCTCTAAACATTCAATTTAGAATGACATTGTCGTCAGCGCCTCAACTCGCTGGGCGTTCTTTACGTTTCCCCCTTCCAGGACCTGAAGGAGGCGGTGACCAAGATCTGCCACTTCTTAGGGAAGAACCTGAGCGACGCAGCCGTTGAGCAAGTCGTGGAAAAATCCACATTTAAGACCATGAAGAAAGACGTAAAAGCAAACTACGAGTTTTTGCCAGAAGAAAAGGTGAAGAAAGACTTCATGCGCAAAGGTAACGCGAACGCAGCAACAATACAGAAAACCGGACATCGGGGGCGAGTTTCTCTTAATTAGTTGTTTAAAAAAATTCATTGCAGGTAAAATCGGTGACTGGAAGAACACCTTGACCGAGGCTCAGAGTCAAAGAGTCGATCAACTCCTTCACGAGACACTCGGTGAGATGTCTCTGAAGTTCATCTGGGAGTAGGACCTCGACATGTTAATATCCAACTTTTATGAGAGGCATCGCCATAATAATGTAAAATCATTTGTTTGGACAAAAAACAGAAACCACGAATAAATTCAATCTGTTTATTGAACGTCAAAAATGAATTAAATTGTGTTTCTTTACGCAAGACGACGGCTCGCTTTGGTCTCTGGAGCTCGATCCGCTCTTTAGGCCTCTTCTTCTAGAACGGGAGGAAAGAAAAACAGAATTAATGTGGAACCGTGATGTCAGACAACCGCTGCGTTTCAGGTCGGAGTTGGTTCAGAACGTCATATTCAGAATAAGGAAGCAGGCGCATTCTACTTAAAAAAAAACTTTGAAAGTGAACCAGAGAATATTCTTCGGACTGATTCACATTTTTTCTACAAATCGCAACTTAAACTTGATCGAAATATCATGCTTTTAGGATTTCACGTGCAATACGGCTTCGCATTAATATTTAAAAAAAATTGCTCTCAGCCCTAAAGTGAAATTTTGACTAATGTAAAACTATACAAACATGGTGTTTATGTTACCAAAACATTTTGACTCACTTGTGGAGCCAAAAGCTGCATCGGGAGTAAAAGTGGGGATACATACTAAATCTCACCTTCCTCCTCCTCCTCCTCCTCATCTTCCTCCTCTTCCTCCTCCTCATCGGAGCTGAAGGTCCCATCGGGCAGGCTGTACACCCGAATCACTTGCTGTTAAAAACAAAAACATCGACCCATCAGCGCAACGAATCCCGACGACCGTAGAAAACGGGCACCGCTAAGGGCTCCTCGTGACGAGCCACTCACCTTGTTGGGGTCCTTCAGGATGAGGTACTTGCCCTCGTCCAGCTTGCGGCAGATGTCGATGACGCAGCGCAGGATCCCCCAGGCGTTCTCCATGCTCAGGTTGATCTGGCTGGCGAACTCGTTGGGCTTGAACTGCTGCGTTCCCAGGACGACGTGGCGGGCGGAGTCCTTTGCGTGGTACCGAGACACGTACCTGAAGACGGACACACACAGTCAGTTGAAGGTATCGAGGACACACGGTAACCTTCCTAAAGCAGGCGTCTGAAAGTAACATGAAAGCTGGCTCCGCTCGGTTCTCGGTGACACTGCGGTAGTATTATTATATCGTCCGTATTGATAAAGAGTGGAACAGAAGCTCCTCACCCCAGCTTGAGGTACTCCGACCCGGCCAGCATGGCGCAGCAGGTCCAGCGGGCCAGTTTGTAGCTGTTGTTCTTCAGCTCGGTGGCGAGGACGGCTCCTCTCTGGGAGTCCAGCTTCTGACGCCAGTCCACCCCGTTGCAGTGCTGGTGAGAGAACGGAGCAACAGCAGCGGTTTAGTTGGAAAGATATTTGAATTTTTTTAAATAACTAAACCGTAGTTTAGTTATTTAAAATAACTGAACCGTAGTTTAGTTATTTTATATGTATATATGTATGACACACACACACACACACTATATACTTATTTTTTTATTCGCTGCATGTTCATTCCACACAAGGATGATTTTTTTGTGGTTATTATTTGACCTAAATATCTTTTTGAGTCATCTGCCGTCATGAATCCTCTTGTGGAAACAACAGAATATGGACCATTTGATATTTAGCTTTACACTCACCCTGGAGTCCCACTCGTTGAGGGTCTTGACGTTAATGAAGGACACTTCTCCGTTGGCGCCCGTCATCACTCCGTCGTGTTCACAGCGGACGATCAGATCGATGTCGTCCCCGAGCTTCCAGTGGCGGTACCTTAAAGAACAAAAACAGAGTTATTACGTGCTTTATCATCTTGTGATCATAGGATAAAACAAATAAAATCTACCAGTTTGCATACAAGTAGCAGTATCAGTTCTTTACGACATGTTTGTGTTTAGTGCCTACCTGTAGGCGACAGATGCCACCTCGCCCTTGTCCGTATCCTCCTCCACAAATGGGTTGGAGGTAGGAAACTTGTACCGCTCTCCACCCTGAAGAAAAGAAAACCACAACACATGTTCATAAAAAGTAGTATTACTGGATGCGTTCATACGCTTTTTATGAGAAAATGTATCCAACTCTCGCATGTCCGTCTGCAGCAGCTAGTTAGCTTAGCACAAAGACTGAACGGTTCAGGTTAACGCGTGTTCTCACCACGCGTAAACACTGCTGGCTGAAGTTGTGGTTGATGTAGGTGGCCTCCATCGCCAAGTTACGAGGAGAGTTGAAGGAGTTGCCCTCGTCCTGCGGCGGCTCGTTGGCGGTCTCGCTCACGGTGAGCAGATCTGAGAGCAGCGGTTACAGATGTAAAAAGGTACGAATATCACACTCCGCGGGAAGTAGAAGTACCGCATTCAAAACCTTACTTTAAGTGAAAGAATGAAAAGTAGTATCAGCTAAATGGATCTTTCCTACATTAAAGTATTGATGTTAAAATGTTCCCCGTCATTGTTTTAACGCATCATCTATTCCTGCTGCATTTATGTGCATGTTGCATGTTTTTAACACCTTCATATCCCGTTGGCTAAAGCATTATATTCTATAAGATCATCACGTTTGTAGTCCTGTGAGAACCGTGTATCCAAAAAGCTTTTTAAAGAGTTTATTTCTAAGAAGGAGGAGGAGGATTTGCTCAACACTATAACCTATCAAAAGTATTTCAATGTTGTCCAAGCCTCACCAAAGTCAGAGTTGTCTCTCTTATCAAAGAACAGCTTGTTGCCGACTCTCTGCACGATGATGTCCCAGGAGTTGACTGAGCGCGTGCAGCACATCAAGGTGGCCAAGATGGCGTCCGTGGCGAACACGTTACCCTGAGTCTTGGCCAGCTGCAAGAGATCAACACAAAGACACGTTGTCGTTGTAAAAGAAAGCGTCAAAACGGCAACGAGTTGAGCTGGACGTGGTGAAGTCCGCCCACCTTGCGGATGACGGGGTCGTCGGTGGTGGTGACGGTGTGGAAGATCCTCTTGATGCTCTTCAGCTGCTTCTCATTGCGGGTGGTGACGCGGTCGAAAGCCTTGTCGTAGTGCTCCAGAGCGCCGCAGCACTCGCTGCAGGAAACACAAGAGTCACCTTCTGCAGTCGGGAGGTTTGATTGGTCGACGGGGGGGGCGGGGGAGGAGTTTCACTTACATGTCAGTCGGGTCTTCCACCTCCAAGTATCTCATCTTCATCAGTCTGGGGAAGTCCATCTCCTCCTTCACCTCCCAGTCGCTCCTAACCTCCACAGAGGAGTCTCTGGGTTTCAGCTGGGCCGAGAAGTACATGGACACGGAGAGAGGGAGGAGAGAGCAGGTATAGAGGGAGGGGAGAGAAAGAAAGAGGTATAGAGGGAGGGGAGATAGGGTGGTATAAAGGGAGGAGAGAGAAAGAAAGAGGTGGTATAGAGGGAGGGGAGATAGGGTGGTATAAAGGGAGGAGAAATAGGGGAGAGAGAGAGGCAGTTTAGAGGGAGGTATAGAGGGAGAGAGAAGGATTGTATGAATGTTTTATATCCAATTAAAGTTCTGACCACCCAGTGGCTGGGTGGGTAACTGCAGCTACGGGCCGCAGCTCTCATCCAGTAATAAAACAGTAGCGATCGATACCTGAGACTTCTGGTCCCACTTCTGACGGACGCCAAACTGCTTCTGGAACTTCTTCTGCAGGCGCATGCGATCCCTGAAGGACCGAAAAAGTGAGAATGAACTTAGAACGTGGCGCGGTGAGCTCGCCCTAAAGGACCAACAGCGGACAGAACATCTGTTCCCACCTCTCCTTCTGCTTGGCGCTCTTCGGGAGCGTCTGCATGTTGAACTGAGTCAGGTTCCTGCGGTCCTTGTCCCGGCGAAGATTCCTCTGTTGAACCGAGCAAAGCGCGTTACGAGACATTTACATGTTAAAAATCAACCTTAAATCAACCTTAATTCTTCGGCGGTTTGTACCTGAGCGAACCTCATGCGGTTCCTCTGGTAGGCCGTCTTCTGCGTCTTGGCCGTGTCCACCAGCTGGAAGCTCGTCTCGTCCTCCTCGTGGAAGTAGGCGTACTGACTGCCACCCCCGAACTGAGAGGAGTACTTATCTGAAGACAACAAAATGTAATGTTAACTTTGTGTTCCTGTTATTTACTCAGCGAATGTTCCAACAGCATTTACGTTTTGATTGGCGGTTCAAATAAAATGAATTACATGCGAGTAAAAAAGGACTTTAGATTATCTGTTGTTTCGAGATGTTTAAAACGCCTCCTTTTCACACCAGCGGAGAATTTATTTGCGGTGATTATTTTGACGGACAGCTGCATAGAAGAAGTGTATTCCTCGTCTCTCAATCTGCATTCGCAACCGCTTTGGACACAAAACGTGTGGAGTAAAAGCACTAAACTATATATATTATATATATATATATATTAAATTATATATATATTTTAGAAGGAGGCACACCCAAATAAAATCTACACACGAGGAAACCTTTTGAACGGATCTCTTACTCGTGTATCTCTTGTCTTGATAAGTGGCTCCGGTCCAGTCGGCAACCTGACGGGAAAGAACAAACGACGTGAGGAACAACGTGGTTCTTTCATGGTTCTTGCATTAGAGAACGTTACACTGTGGAGGAACACAAACCTTTCCCAGGCGGTCTCCTTTGCTGAAAGGCTGGTACGGCATGTCTTTAAACTTGTCGGGGACAGCACACGGGCCCCATCCCGACGGATTGTCCTGGATCACGGGGGCGTTGAACTTTGCCATGGCCTGAAGTCAAGAGTGAAAAAAAGAGAGAGACGCCTTTAACGTGAATTAAAGATGTTTTTATACAACAGTGCACAGCGTGACGGTCTACACATGCACAGGGTCTCAGGCAATGCACCGATATAAATAGGAACCGATCACATTCATAAACATTCATCCCATTTACCCCAAAACCAAACGTGACAGACAAGAACACTAAAACTTTTACTTAATAAATGATTGAAACAATTATTACGGCAACTGCATAAACATCGTTGTCGATTTATTGACTATTGATTGGACAATCTAATATTTAATGCGCTGCTCACATCTCTTCTTACTAGTAATTACACAAAACATCAAAGTTGAATAGTTTTAATTATTAAAAAAGAAGCTTTAGTTGTAATAAGAGTAACTTTAACCGTATTCATCCGAACAACAGGGGCTGATGGTTAAGAATGTAATAGAAAGGAAGTGCAAAGATTAAATCTAAATAAATAGCTTCTCTTTTATGTATTTTCATGATCACGGAGACGTTGGATATTTACCAATAAAACATATTATTCAAAAGGAAAAATGCTCTGGTGGATAATAAATCTTGAACGATGACGATATTTTTGTGAAAGAATAATCATAAAACACTCGGTGACGGTGGTGCAAAACTATGAGTTTGCATATTGAATATCTTATTTATATTCTGGGAGTAAAGCTCTTTGTGGGGGGGGGGTCATCGTTATATTTCACAGCATCGATACGAGTATCGATCAGCGGCACCAGCATGTTCTATCCTCACTTGTACTGACGTCACATAAAGGATGATCTCATATCTGATAAATATCGATCGGGACACATAACAGATTTACCGAAACTAACAATTTAACGAGAACAAATGAAGAAAACAAAGCTTCCCTCCGGAGGGTGGATGTGTTCTTTGTATCGGTTTGAGTCGGTTGGGACTCACGGTCGCCATCTTACCAGGTGGCCGCGCGAGCGTTCGCTCAGCTAAACTGGGTTTTAGGGCCACGCGACCGGAAACAGGAACCGTTACAATAACATTTAAACACGACAAGAAACGGCGGCTTTTTATACGTCCGTGTATATCCCTCCGTGATCTTACCGTGAAAGATGTCACACCCTATAGCGACTTTAAATCCAACCAGTCCTCAAACTGTAAAAAACCCCGACGGAGCGCCGGTGGGAAAGGAAGTGACGCGTTGCCGTAAAGCGGAAGCCACTTCCTGCCGTATTACGAGTGCTTCTGTCATAATGCTAGAAGGCCTCCGAGGCGTAGATATAATTATCATCATAAAGAAAGTATTTTAGTGTAACTGTATTGTAATGTATTTTGCCGTTTCTTAATTTATAAATTGCAAATGTTGAATAAATAAATAAATAAAATGTATATAATAGATAATATAACAACAACTGTAGTTGGAACATTTTAATGTCTGCCATGGGTTGCTAGAGCTACTGTCAGATATAATCAAGCGTAATAAACTGACTTCTCGTGGTCGTAGTGCGGAACTACATCTGTTTACAAAGTACGTTTTATTTTACTACTGTTCAATTGTGTCTAACTCGATTATTGTAGCACATGATTGTAATGACTCACTGTCGACGCTAGAGGGCATAAATATTCACATTTTGTGGAACTCAAAATCCAGGGATGCAGTTCGTCTCTGTGACCACCAGAGGGCAGTGAACGCTCATGGTTCTAAAGTAAAGTTTCAATGCAAAAAAATCACTTCCGGTGAATGTTTTTATTAAGACAACCAAATAATCTAAATAATAATAAGCAATATAATTTATAATTTATAATACAAAATAAAGATAGGAGGCTTTTCGAAGGGCAGACAGAAAATAAATACATTTAAATTTAAATTAATTACCATTAACACATATATGTACACACAAATTCCCAGATTTGTTTATTTCACATATATGGAGACATACAGCAAGATACATCGTGATCATGTTGCCCTGATATTTCCTGTTTCTAATTATTATTTGTGCGCTCTTCCGATTATTCTAAATGTGCAATATAATGAATTCAGTAGTTTTTCATGCCCTTAATATTATGTTTTCATAGTAAGACTATCATTTCAAACAGGTAAACAGGTTCAATTTGCACAGAACCACAACAGCATTATTATTTCTTTACAAAAATAATGTACAAATTGAGAATAAAGAAATGTCCTATTACATCTTTTGCTCTATTTGCATCCTTTCCTTTCCTTTCCTTCCACTTCATCATCATTCAAGCTTTGTTTACTCTCCACCGGAGCATTTTTCCTTTTGAATAATATGTTTTATTGGTAAATATCCAGCGTAACAACACCTCACTCACACTCAGATGAGTGTCTTTAGAAACACCTTCTGTGTATACAGAAGGATAACTGAGCATCTTCTCTGCTGTCACTCGTCAGGCCTACAGTGTATTTTTATTATTATTATTACAAAACAAACCTCTAAATCTAATTAAGATGTTGTTTACGCACCGCAAAAGGTCAACAAATCTGATTAATTCAGTAAGTGGTCGTCTGTGTGATGGATGATATTTCTGAGGGGGTGAATGATGCTGCCATCGTTGCGCATCAGTTTTTTACCTCGACCACAGATTATTTCTGTATTTTTACATCCTCACATCGACTTATGCACAGGAACGAGATTACCGGGGTACATTTATGACGTACTGTTGCGCAATACTGGTATTTTTCTCCAGTCATAGTTTTAATATATAATGAATTCACATCCTACGAACCATTCATGGTCCCCAGAGGATAAAAGTCAGTTTTCTTACAGCACTAAATGCATTAAAAGCTTTGAGAAATACTGATTTGTCTCACATCTGATAAACAAAGCGCCAGTTAGCGTAGCTTAGCATAAAGATAGTTTTAATATCCCGTTTGTTTCATCTGTATAAAACCCAAACGTAACCATTAAAACGTTGTTGTTTACATGAACAACATTTCTTCGCCAGGCTAGCTGCTTCCCTCCGTTTCAAGTCTTTGTGCTAAGCTAAGCTAACTGAGTTCAGGTGTTAGCAAACTTCTCCTGAACCCCAATTAACTCTCGTATTCAGAATCGATCAACAAGAGGATTTACAGGACATTAAAGGTTTTTTTGTCTCAAACTCAGGCTTCTAAATATATCCGGGTGAAAAACTCTCCAACGAACATCAGGAAAATTATTTTTTTAATTAACACAGATTAGAGTGACACAAAAAAAGAAAAAAACACGTTAACGCCCCCCCGTGGTTACGGCGTGACTCTCACTTCCTCCAAACACCTTTTTATTGCCTGTTTTAACACCGGCCACCGACTCCTCGATCAATACTCGTGGGGGGCCGCTAATGAAAACACAGCTGAGGCCGTGAGGGGAACTACTTGTACACAGTTAATGTTTATTTTAGTCTTAGTCCAGATTGAAGTGCTCTGAGCCGACGGCCTGCAGACATCAGTGATGGTTTTTGAGTGTTTTATGACGCCGGGGATGATGCTCACCTGTGAGGGATCTTTTCCAGCTCGGTCCGTCGTCACAGAGACGTTTTCTTGTTCAATGAACTAATTAAAGCCGACGGTGTGTGGAGGTCTTCTCCCTCCTTTCTATAACTCTGAATAATATTAAATAACTTATTTGTGTTGCCAGAAAAAAATACTTAAAAAAAAAGAAATGTCTAAAATTAATAATGAATCAATTGTATTTTGCTTTTTATTCATGGGTGTTCACCTACAAATCCACTAATTACAGTTTCATGAAGACACATTTGTTATTTCTTCTTATTTCTAAAGGGCAGATTTGTCTTTATGGCGCAAAACACATTTAAGCTTCAGCTGCACAATTAGAAAACAAACAAACAAACAAAACCTGCAGAGATATATCACTCTCGAAGAGACGTAAAAACACAACATGGCGATGAGAGTTTATTTTAATCAACAACAACACTTCAACTTAGATGAAGGTTTAAAGTGATGAAGACTCCCACTCTGTCGGTGGGGTGAAATCCTAATTACCGGGGTAATAAACAAGCATTATCCTATATTTGCATTTAAATGTGCAACAGAATAAGCCGGAAATATGTTCATGGGGATCATGCGTGTTGTTGTTGTTGTTTTCAGGGTTTCCATAGTTTCTCAGGCCCCCAAAAAAGTGAAGAGTTAACTTGTCCACATTGTCCGTGGGCGAAATTCGGAGTCATCAGCAGCACATCGACAGATAGGTGTGTGACCAGCAAGCTGCTCGTTGTTTATACACACAAACAATTAGTAAACCCCCCCCCCCCCCCCCCCCCCCCCCCTCCTCATGCTCCTCGGTGGGTCTTTGCAGGCGTGGGCGTGTGTGTGCCGGAGGCCAGCCGAGAGCCGAAACAACCAGTCTGTTGTTTTACTGAATTTACAGCTAAATATAGCAGCAGTCATATTGTGTGTGGGTGTATGTGTGTGTGTGTGTGTGTGTGTGTGTGTGTTGGCTCATGAATAAACTGCTGGGAGACGAGTTCCTTGTGAATGACGGCCAGTTAAAAGGGAGATTATTTTTGTTTTACCTGCTTGGTGGAAAAGTACAAAGTTCAATGTGGCAAAAGCAGAGGTGGAAGAAGTACTGATATATTTTACTGAAGTACCACCAGGTAGAAATACTCTGTTTCAGGTGCATTCAAAATCCCATTCAAAGCTACGACGAGGAACGTTCATGTTGTGTTAGTTCTGGCGCCCCCTGTGGACTAAAGTGGTAGTGTTGGTTCTGGTGCCCCCTGTGGTCTAAAGTGGTAGTGTTGGTTCTGGTGCCCCCTGTAGTCTAAAGTGGTAGTGTTGATTCTGGCGCCCCCTGTGGTCTAAAGTGGTAGTGTTGGTTCTGTCACCCCCTGTGGACTAAAGGGGTAGTGTTGGTTCTGTCGCCCCCTGTGGTCTAAAGTGGTAGTGTTGGTTATGGCGCCCCCTGGGGACTAAAGTGGTAGTCTTGGTTCTGGCGCCCCCTGTGGTCTAAAGTGGTAGTGTTGGTTCTGGTGCCCCCTGTAGTCTAAAGTGGTAGTGTTGATTCTGGCGCCCCCTGTGGTCTAAAGTGGTAGTGTTGGTTCTGTCACCCCCTGTGGACTAAAGGGGTAGTGTTGGTTCTGTCGCCCCCTGTGGTCTAAAGTGGTAGTGTTGGTTATGGCGCCCCCTGGGGACTAAAGTGGTAGTCTTGGTTCTGGCGCCCCCTGTGAACTAAAGTGGTAGTGTTGGTTCTGGTGCCCCCTGTGGACTAAAGTGGTAGTCTTGGTTCTGGCGCCCCCTGTGGTCTAAAGTGGTAGTATTGGTTCTGGCGCCCCCTGTGGACTAAAGTGGTAGTGTTGGTTCTGGCGCCCCCTGTGGACTAAAGTGGTAGTGTCTCTGAAATAATTCCTCCGTAAATTATGAACATTTTTAATTTGAACATTTTTGTAGGATGAAACGAAGAAAATAATCTAAAATAAATCTTTGTTGCACTGGACAGTACACGTGTGTTTTTTTGTGCGTTGATAACAGAAACGACAAAAGCAACGTCGTCTCCGTCTCGCGTGTTCGTCGTCCGACGTCATCGAGAAGTCAAAGTTATGAGAACGAACTTTATGCTTTTCAGGAAAACCAACTGCAGTAAAACGAGAGAACACCCAACTGGAGGTAAAGATACAAAGCATAACGGCTAATTTAAACAGCGATTAAATATGCAAGAACTGTGACATGCAACCCAGCCTCTTAGAAATGATCTTTGTACGACAGAATGAGAAAACATTTAGTCGACTTTGTTTAAAGCGTTCACCAATTTCTTCTACGACTTTAAATTTACGAGTGGTTGTAAATCTGTTGTAAAGATAATCTACTTTAATACTATTTAATATAAAGGAAAACACTCATTTGACCCCAAAAATCATGAATAAAACCTCACATTAAATTTGTAGTTTTAAAAGCCAAACACTGTTAACTCAGTCAGCACTGTTGTCGTTGCACATTAAGCACCTTTAACCAAAAATAACATATATATGACTAAGTAATGCAACGTTAGTATGATTAGTTAAAAAGCTTCGGTAACGTCTCACTCTGACAGCTGCTGGTCTGAGGTCAGTGCGGCGTCACCTTCTAACTATGAACACTATACGCTACGTCAGCCCGACATCCATCCCAAAACACCTCCCTAAAACCTAACGTAATCCTAACAGCGATGATACCTCCCGTAAAACATTCATGAACATAATTCATAGGAGACGGGGTCGCAGTGAACGTCGGATTAAGTTGGTTTTGTTGTTTTGTTGCTTTACAAACAGCAACGCCGTGTTCCCTTTGAGTAGCGTCCGCTTCTATAAGTAACTGATCTCCAGCGAGGGGCTCCGATCCGACGTTTCCTCCGGCAGAGTTTTAACGCTCCCGTTTTTGGTCCCGTTGAGAAGCGTCGGCGGCGCGGCCTGCGTGGACCCGGCGGTGGCGGCGTCCTTCCCCCTCGGGTCCCCAGCTCGTTCCTTCCCGTCTGGGGCCGAAGGATCCGGCTGCGAGCTCTGCGGATGGAAGCTGTCGTTGCCGTCTTGGGCGATCCGGTAGATCTCGGTCATTTCCGAGAGGTCTTCCTCGTCGTCCTCTTCGTCCCCGACCGCCCGGCCCGGGCTCTCCCTGGGCAAGAGGGCCGACCTGCCCTCCTCCTCCTTCTGCTGCTGCTGCTGCTGCTGGCGCTCCATGGGCTCGTGGTTCTCCACCTTCCTCGTGGAGCGGCAGAGGGCCTTCCGGAAACCCCTCTTGAAGTTGTCCGACAGGAAGCAGTAGACGATGGGGTTGGCGCAGCTGTTGGCGTAGCAGAGCACCACCACGAAGTAGTAAAGGCCCTGGTACTCCGAGGGGAGCGACACCAGCAGGTTGATGATGTTGAGGGCGTAGAAGGGCAGCCAGCAGAAGACGAACACGGCGACCACGATCACCACCATGCGTGTCACTTTCCTCTCCGACTTCCGGCGCTTGGTGGAGGTGGCGTGGACTTTTTTGCCTGAGCTGCGGATCTTGAAGACGATGAGCAGGTAGCAGAGGCAGATGATGAGGAGGGGGCAGAAGAACCCCACCGTGGAGGTGTAGATGATGAAAGCCGCCCGCCAGATGTTCGCCGGCTGCGGCCAGGCGATGTTGCAGGTGCCTCCGGCCTTCTGGATGTTGGCGAAGATCACCACGGGCAGCACTACCAGAAACGACAGAGCCCACACCGTGCCGTTCACCACCTTGGCCGCCTGGGGGCGCCGCCACTTGGACGACCGGATGGGGTGCACCACGGCGAGGTAGCGGTCGATGCTCATCACGGTCAGGCAGAAGATGCTGGTGAACTGGTTGATGGAGTCGACCGTCATCACCAGGCGGCACATGAAGGAGCCGAACGGCCACGACTGGAGCGTGTTCTGGACCGCCAGGAAGGGCAGGCCGAGCATGAAGAGCTCGTCGGCGATGGCCAGGTTCAGGATGTAGATGTTGGTCACCGACTCTATCTTGGAGTAGCGCAGCACGATGTGGATCACCAGTGTGTTGCCGCCGAGGCCGATGACGCACACGACAATGTATATGAGCGGTATGAGGACGCCGGCCACGCTGGGACCCGAGGGGACGCCGGCCGCGCTGCAGTTGGTGGCGTTGAAGAGCGTCTCGTTGGCGTCGCTGTCGTTGAACGCCAGAAGGAGCGACAGGGAGAGTCCGGGCGACGGGCCGGCGGAGCTGCCGCTCTCCCAAGCGTCATCCGTCATCTCTGGAGAAGCGAAGAGACGCCAACCCACGGTGGATGTGCTCCTTCTGTTGCTCCGTCCTTCTGTTCGTCTCAGCTGCCGACCATCTGCTCTGTCGGAGCGGAGAAAGAAAGAAAAAAAACAATTAAGTTATCTTACTGAATATTATTTTCTTTCTCCGAGGAGACTAAAAGGAATAAAACACATCGTTGTCTCCCAAGGACTCAGTCAGCTTTCTACCAGTGTGGCCGACACCAAAAGGACATTTAATAGATATTTGAAAATCTTTATGTTCGCACATTTAAACCTTGAGAACCTCGAGCGAGTACGTCATCCACTGGGATCCGACAAAAGGAGGTTGAGTCGAGTACTTCTGCCTCGTCATTATGTTTTTCAGGGACATTTTATTTTGAAATGACTCATTTTCACTTCACATTGACTCTTATTTTGTTCATTATATAAAATCAAGCCCGAATGTCGTAACTCAGAAACATTTATTTATAATTACCAGATGGTTGTATTCATTTCGAGGGTATTTTGCGCTTGTTGCAGTATTTGATGGATGCTTTATAATTTGCACTTAACGTTTAGCATCTCAACATTGTAAATGTTTACCCATTGATTTTAATCATTGTTAAAAAACAACATTTAGATAAAAGCAGACAGCTGATGATCCTTTCCTCAAACTCCTTCAAATAACAAAGAGCATAAGAATATAAATGTATGCAGAGTAAGGATAACTTTATTATGACTATTGATTGTACTGTTTTACCGTCGATAATTACGGCACTAAATCGTGCACATCTCAATCACTTGTTCCAATATACTTTGATAATATTTTTTAATTTGAAGAGTCCCCTTGTTACCAACCTATTAAAAGTAAATAAATAAAAAAACATGCTCCCATTTTTGAGATGCGAGACGTAATTAGCAATTATGTTGCAGCATAGATATTTAAAAAAAACGTTTTTGCAAACACGTGCACTATTTTCAGCGATTCGCCAACTCAGCTCGGGGTCGTCTTGCGTGTGCGAAACAATCATTAAAAACGGTAACGTCGTCAATATGTTTACAGTGAAAAACACAGGAAGCAGGAAAACGATAACACTGAGAGCGAGACAACAAGAACAACAAAGGACCCTGATAAAACGGAGGTGGATATGGAACCATGTGCCACACTGGAGACGATTAAAAACCGGCCAAAGATGGATGTTTTCAGGTACATTGATTGGACCGGCTGTATTTAGTCGGGCTATTGATACGGCAGGCAGATTAAACAGAGCGCGTTCCCACATGTGGGCCATGCGACGATTCATAGTTAATAGCAACATCAGCAGCTTTCCGGTTAACGCCGACTTCATTTTGTGCAGACGTTCACGTTCCCCAGAGGATAAATTATAATAGTATGATTATAAATTATACTACCATAATGCATGTTACCTGCAAAACTACCAGCCTCCGCTGTGCTTTGTGTTTAGTGGGAATTATGAAATGTTAGCATGCTAATTAGAAATGTTAGCATGCTAACGAACCGAAGATACAACACGCTGTTGCTCAAATTACAGCTTTTTATTAACGTATACAAGTATGTGCTCACTATGCAGCCAAATGGGCTTTTTTTTTTAGCCGTTACAATATTACATTATATAGTATTATATTATTATTATTATCAATGCATTTTTATTGTTGTAGCCGGCGGCAATATAGAGCTAATTTTAATAATATGTATAGGCTTCTATTGGGTGGATTAATTTGTACACCTTTTCCTAAAGTTACTAATGCATCTTAACTAAAGTCATCAAATAAATGTAGTGAAGGTAAAAGTACAATATTTACCACTGAAATGTAGTAGAAGTAGAAAGAAGCATAAAACACTCAAGTAAAGTACAAATACTTCAACATTGTACTTAATACAGCACGTACACACATATGTGCCACTTCATTTCATGCTTCATTAACCACACAGCTGTAACCACGGAGAAGTCAATATCTTACCACAATAAAAGCACCGCAAGCACCATTTCAGAGGAAATATCTTCCACCATCTTCTTTTTTCTTCTTCTTCTAAATGTTCGACGTCGCCTTCAGAAAATCAACAGTGAGAAAAGCACAGCTGTGACCGGAGCTCATTGATAAGAGTTCATCAAACAAAGCCACTGAAAGGTTATTGTCACCTCCACGGCGACAGCTGCAGACACAGGTACATTAAAAAAGGCTTCTATTAAAGAAGACTTCTATTTTACAGATATTTTACATAGTTAAGAAAATCAACAAACAGAAAGAAAGTGTCTTTTTTCATGAGAGCAGAGCGGTTTACTTTGATTTCACCGTCACATTATTAATCATTTTTTCCAATATCTCCCATATCTCCTCGTGATTGCGAAACGTTTCACATTGAATTTGGCAATCTGGATCACCATGGAAACCAGCCAAGCAGAGGAAAAAAAAAACAGTGAGAGATCAGTGTCGTAAATCAAACCCAACCAAATAAACGGGGCAGCACACGGCAGCAAAAATGAGGATTTATATATTAATATTTTTTTTACTGTTCTTCTCCAGTGAAAATGTTTTAAAGAGGAAAAGAAATGATATCTACCCACTCGTCTCCAGGTCCTTTGTGACGAATGAGAATAAAGAATAAAATAACAAACGAGCTCCAGTGCAGCCATTGAAGGGTTATTTCATCATAATTATATTGTTTTGTTTTCCGCTTCTCGTCCCCGTCCTCGTGGTTTAGATTGCAGTTATCATCGCTCGTTTGTGGAGATTCATCTTTTTAATATAGCGTTCACGCAGTTAAGTCCAAACAGACCATAAAACTAGGTGAAAAGGGAACAGAAAGATGCAGCCAGAACAAAAACAAGGCCACATATGTTCGTACGATATCCAACGAAAACTAGCTCCTCGATTTTTCGTGCGTTTTCCATAAATAGACTTTTATAAAATAAACTTCCGTCTTCACAGGAAACAACTCAGTTAGGTTTAAGAAACACAACTACTGAGTTAAATTTAAGAAAATATTGTCGTTTGGGTAAATCACCAAAGTGAGCTTTACTGACAATAATGATAATAAGATTAATAAGAATACACCTTTTGGGCAGATTGGAGAGCAGGTATCACGCTAACAAGCTAAGAAGTGTAAAGAAAGATGGATTTGTTTGTGTCGGAACTAAACCGCTCAAGTGTGTTGTTGTTGTTGTTGTTGTTTACAACGTTGCGCCGCTGATTTACACAAACCTGGTAATCGATAAGACCGCGTTAACTGGTCATGTGATCAAATCTCGCTCGCAGCGGGATTTGATCACATGACCACACGGAGACAGAATCAGGACAATCTACCTAATGTAGCTCTCTGGGACTTTAATAGCTAATAATAATAATTATTATTATTGATAGTTGCAGAACAATAAGATAATAATCCTAACATCCACTTGCTCGTCCCTGAAGTCTGATATCTGCATCGTCTTGGCCGCTCTCTCACATTAAACATCTCATTGATCTTTCGCTCTCCACACTTTCAAAGACCTTCTCAGGCGCCTCGGAGAGAGCGAATCCATCCGGTTCTGAACCGCCGCCCGGTGTCGTGGTCACGTGACCAACGAGGCCGTTTGACCTGAATGCCGCCGAGCAGATGGATCGAGAGCCGAAGAAGAAGAAGAAGAAGAAGACGAAGAAGAAGACGGGATGAAGGAGGCCGGCTATGAATAAATCTGTATCTGAATCTTCTGCTTCGGTCATTCTGATCTGCATCCAGGACTCGTCTCTCGTGCTCACGCTGTGACGGCTGACACACTTCTGAATGATTTACACCGTAGACAGACTCACGTTTCATATATACGTTTATATATATATATATATATATATATATATATATATATATATATATATATACATATAACTTTGCAGCAGCAGTTATCATTTTGAAGGAAAACGGCCTTGAAATGCCAACTAAAGAATCTGGAAACACAATAAAAGGATCAATTTGATTTCCATCAAAATGCCTAATTGTACAATATAATATTCACTTAATGCACAGCACCGGAAACCTTATCTTAAGATCAAAACAAATATTTTTGTATTATTCTTTTCCTCTTTAATCTTTAATGTATTTTTCCATAAAGATTGTTTCTCTTTCCCCCTTTTTAAACGACATTAATCTACCTTTGCCCACCGGAGCTCCTTCTCTCCGTTAAATTCATCTCAGACCAATGAAGCTGAACTCTTATTTTATTATTTATAATCATAAGTGAACAACAGACCTGGTGCTATCAGAGCGGCTGAAGGTGAACGTCTCTTTATCTCCAGCGCGTTTTTCTCGGAAGTGACTGATACGCAGATTAAAGAAACGACAAAGCGGGGGAAGGGCAGTTCTTCACAACGAGTCCGGGGGCAAATTATGCAAACATGAGAATGTTTCACTGATCAAACAAAAACATTTACGGCTAACGGTTCATAACCTCCCCGTTAGCCGTAAATGTACGGCTAACGGGGAGGTTATGAACCGTCTGTGAAAATCATATCTCAGAACGACCGTTAAGTTTTTCAGAAATCAATGCAGTTATTCAGAGTTTCTCTTTATTTAATTTTTTTAAATGTACCTGTTGATCTTAAAATAAGTACCATGTACTCGTCCATATATATATATATATATATATATATATATATATATATATATATATATATATATATATATGCATTGAAGTAGTTTGTGTTTCATTTCATGGCGGTTTTGTTCCATTATTTGTTTAATATATGTGTTGATTTTGAGACATTAGTACAAGAAAGCTGTAGTTTAATTTGACAATATGTGTATGTTTCTTTCCTGATACGTTACGTTTTGTTTAAAAAATACCGGCTTTTGTAATAATATAAAAAGTCTTCACAGGAGACACAATGTCCTTATATATATATATAATATATATGTATAGTGACCATTATAAACCATGTATTAAATGTTTATAGAGTGCTTATAATGTGTTCATGTAAATGTCCTCGGAACACAATTGATGTGACAAGGACACACACATATTAACGCACACGATTTAACATCAATGAAGATAAGCTGCAGGTAAACAAGGTGAGGAGACATTTGTGTCAGCAGGAGCATAAATGCTGCCGACGTTCTCCTCAGCTTCACTATTTTGGTTCACTGTCATCGTGTATTTTCAATTTGCACATAACATTTTTTAACAAACAGGCTTGAATTGCCAGAAAAAAAAGTGCTAAATATGGTTTATTGCTGCAAACGGCAATGAAAACACACTTTGTGAATAAATGCTGTCGTACATGATGAACTTGTATCGTATCCGTGACCTTCCTCACATTGACACACGAAACAAACTGAACGCTTTTAGTAAAAAACGACTCCTAATATTCACAAAACAATAGCGGTCGGAAGACACAACACAATGGTTTGCATTTTCTTTCGCTACTTTTCTGGAAACTGGTTAAATTCTGCGCTTAATTTAAATGGGAACTTCTCTGGAGAGAAACAACTCTGTTCACCACCTGCTGGGCAAAGATAGAGTTGGTGGAGACCAAAGTCAGAGTTACAAGAGAGAGAATCCTGCTTTTCATCATGTTATCTCATGTATGGCGGCTGTGCAGCAAGAAGAAACTGAAACCCCAAATGTAGGGATCATTTTTGAATGGATTGATCTCAAAGTTTTACCTCGACGCCGTCTGAGACACAGAAAGTTCACAGCTACATTTACTCCATCGAGCACAATGTTCACTCCCGCTCGGACTCGGCGACTCAGGAGTGAGAGCGAGCCGGCGAGGGTCACGGCGAAGGACGCCAGCAGAGCTGTTTGATCAGCGTATATTTGTTTAGCTCTCTTTTGTATTTGTTCCTTCTTCGAGAGCCGCGAGCGAACGTTCAGAGTTTTGCCCGACGACCGACTGAACGGAAGAGAATAAAAACATCATTATTAAAGTTTAGACACAAAGTAAATAGATGAAGTGCTTTAATGTTGAATAAGGTATTCACGTTAGCGTATTCTTCCATTGCACTGACATCGAGCTGTGATAAATACGTCACATTTAAGTAAACCATAATCACAATAATACACTCGGTCCACTATTCCCTAACAACAGGACCCTTCTTCGGGTCACAATGTCAACTGGCAACACGACCCGAGCTTTAAAACCTGAGGAGGAACCTGGTTTTAGAGCTTTTCGGTGCAGGTGGAACTTCTCAACATCTCCTCAATTCACGTCACAAATATGTTCGACCGTTTTTATTTGATTTTTTTCAAATGTCTGATGTTATTTTCAGACAGTCAGCAGTGGGAGCCGAAGTGTTTCTGAGGTATCGATCGTTAAATACTGAGAAATTCTCTCTGAACACGCTGCATTTTTCAACCGTTAGATATCGCCATGAAACGCCAGTTGATTACTTATCATCGAGCCAATTATCTTAAGTTTTATGTTTAAACCTTCAGGTTCCTTCGTCTCAAATTCATTGTGTTTTTTTAATTTTTATTGTGTTTTTGGTTAGAAACCTGAAAAAGAGAGATTTTAACATTTGTTCTACGATTAAAATATGTCAGGCAACACCCCTTTACAAAAGCTATGAAGTGGATAAATAATTCTATATAATTTTTTTAAACCTTTAAAGAAGTGTATTATAAAACTGTAAACATTTTGAAGACTGCAGGTGATAGAGTATTACAAGTTTTCTGAGATTTGATGTCTAAATATGCATATAAGGCATTTTTCTAATGCTAACCGTTGGTGAATTTAGAATAAATATACAAACAAAAGTAGACAAAGTAGTAAAATAAGGATTTTATATTTCCACTGGTCTGAATGAAGATCTCAAAAAGTGTATCAGTGCATTAAAAAAACTATATTTATTTGACATCTTTGTGCATTTCCTTTGATTGTTTCAATAATTGTGCCCCTCACCCAATTCATCACAAAGGCATACAGTTATTGTATTCATCTGTATCACACAGCTCCAATATCTGAACTGCATCTGTATCCACGAGCAGCTAAAATATCTTAACTGTTGTTCCGTTTGTCGACAGACGGTTCGAAGCTGCCTTTTCACGCCATCCAAAAAAAAAGGACACAAGCTCAGCGATATCGAGCTTCGTTTGCCGGGTCGTATCAAAGTTTAGCCGATGGTGGATTCACATGAACGACAACAACTCTGCCGTCTCTAGAGGAGGATGAACAACAGCTTGAGCTACAGGAGAGGATCAGTGAACCGGTCTCAGTTCTGGTAGATATTCTTTAATCCATCCAACACAAACGGTCTTAAGGCTAAACGACGCCTTGAGATTTACAATACAAAGGTTCATCCAAACCTACTGCTGTGTGCTGTTTATGTGAAGGTACTGACATCAGATTTCCTCCTGTCATCTCTCTCAGTTTTACTTTATCATACAAAAAATATCCGAGAGAAGCCGAATTGCAACCGGAAGTAACGCGAGAGGGCGGAGCTTAGTATAACACGACTGTTGAATAAGACATTGTTTTGAAAAGGTTAAAGTTCTCAGATGACCGGACAACACCGAGGTAGAGACCTGTCAATCTGGTGTTCTTGTGTTTGTTTCCCTAAAGAATCCACCAAGAAATCTGCAAAAAGGCTTTAGCCATATCAGCTATAAAGGCCGTGTGTGGCTCTTTGGCGTTTCATGGACCAAAGTGGACTGGATATATAATAATGTGTATGACACGATGATGTCACCGGTCCATTCTGGGGCTCAGAGAAGCGAACGAGGCTTCTCCTCTTGGGATCGGTGAGTCAGACGGACTCATTAAGTGAATTCACACCAAGCCTGGCGTCCAATCCTGGCTTAAGATCTAAGCTTGGATGTCGTCTACAGGTTTCCAATGTGAGGTAGATGCCAATCTTAAGGGCCGGGGGATGAAAAGAAAAAAACATCAGCGCAAGATGGAAATATCCTGTTAACCTTTCTCTTTCTTTTTCCAGCTTAATCTTTGAGGGATAAAAAACATGCACCTCTTTAGACAAATGTGAGAGCAATTTAACACGTGAATCTCATGTCAGAAGACAATCACAGCAGATAAGTCTGTAAAGAGATAAAGGAAACAATTAGAGAAGCTGTCTCCCTCCTTATATCTACGATCTTTCAATCAAACTTAAAATAAAGGAATTTTATTTCTGTAAGATGATAAGATGGGTACCACAAATATAGACGCTTTTTACTGCAGACGTAAACAAATATGTCGTCTGACTATCTTGTTGTTGCACGTTGGTTTAGAGTTGATACTCCAACAGAGGACTAGAGTTCAACGGTAGCCCCGGTTTCTCTGTTTCCAGTTTTTGAGGAGAGAACACGCCAATGTTTAAACATAGTAATTGTGCTATTAAATACTGCTTATTATTATTATTATTATTAGGCACTAGATTGTTCCTAATTTCTGCCCTTTTGACCTCTTATAAAGGAAAAACTGTGGGATGTGATTAACACACTTGTGTGCGTGTGTGTGTGTGTGCGTGTGTGTGTGTGTGTGTGTGAATGATGGCATAATTTTGCAATTACTGTGTGAATTAATCATTATTTCCATTTCCAGGATCACACATTGAATACTAACTCGATCCTTTGCCTCTATATGAAAATGTACTATAAAAAAAAGAATTTAAGGCACCATAAATATGCACAATTTAACATCTAAAGGGCTTTCCAAATGGAGGAGCGTGATTATGTTTTGTTCCTTTGAACCGAATCCTGAACAAATCACGTCGGATGGTAATCGGTCATAAACGCATTTGTTTATGTTCCAAGAAAAATCTGTGTTTTTCCCCGAAAAAGCTGAACTGACAAACAATTCTCAGAAGAAGATGCACAAAGCAATTTGAACCAAGCAAAACTAAAACAATAATACTTATTGAGAAAAAGCTGAGTGATATAATAATACTGATTTTGACTGCTAGTGGCAGAGAGACGGGTCTGTTTTCCCACGAAGACGCCTGTATATCGTTGTTTTGTTTGTGAAGTGCCGCTTTCTTAATTATGTTTGACAAAAATGTGTCTGTTTACGCAGAACTTGTGATTTTATATACAGATAAAGATACTTATTGATATACTAAGTTAACATTAGCGCTTGACATCACTCAGTTTTTGACTGCTTCTTTTGTGAAGAAAATTATAACATCGCATTTCAAAATTTCATGGGCTGACGGGCTTTCTCAAGGAAATATTACATATGCAAACGACTACAAAGATACCACAATGACTCAAACTGATCGAAAAATATGCAACATAACAATTAAGAGATCCACAGAGACACGCAAAATGACTCTCAAGAGACACAACATGGAACAAAAAGACCACAAAGACAAAATGACTACAAGGAGACACAAACTAAAAAGACACACAAAATGACTTTAAGAATACACAAAATGACTACACAGACACGCAAAATGACTACAAGAAGACACAAAATGACAACAAGGAGACACAAAATGACTACAAGGAGACACACAATGACTAAAAAGACACACAAAATGACTTTAAGAATACACAAAATGACTACACAGACACACAAAATGACTACAAGAAGACACAAAATGACAACAAGGAGACACACAATGACAACAAGGAGACACACAATGACTAAAAAGACACACAAAATGACTACACAGACACACAAAATGACTACAAGAAGACACAAAATGACAACAAGAATACACACAATGACAACAAAGAGAGACACAATGAGTACAAGAAGACACACAATGAGTACAAGGAGACACAAAATGACTACAAGAAGACACAAAATGACAACAAGGTGACACACAATGACTAAAAAGACGCACAAAATGACTTTAAGAATACACAAAATGACTACACAGACACAAAATGACTACAAGAAGACACAAAATGACAACAAGGAGACACAAAATGACAACAAGGAGACACACAATGAGTACAAGGAGAGACACAATGAGTACAAGAAGACACACAATGAGTACAAAGAGACACAAAATGACAACAAGAAGACACAAAATGACAACAAGAAGACACACAATGAGTACAAGGAGAGACACAATGAGTACAAGAAGACACACAATGAGTAAAAAGAGACACAAAATGACAACAAGGAGACACAAAATGACAACAAGAAGACACACAATGAGTACAAGGAGACACAAAATGACTACAAGAAGACACAAAATGACAACAAGGTGACACACAATGACTAAAAAGACGCACAAAATGACTTTAAGAATACACAAAATGACTACACAGACACACAAAATGACTACAATAAGACACAAAATGAAAACAAGGAGACACACAATGACTAAAAAGACACACAATGACTACACAGACACAAAATGACTACAAGAAGACACAAAATGACAACAAGGAGACACAAAATGACAACAAGGAGACACACAATGAGTACAAGGAGAGACACAATGAGTACAAGAAGACACACAATGAGTACAAAGAGACACAAAATGACAACAAGAAGACACAAAATGACAACAAGAAGACACACAATGAGTACAAGGAGAGACACAATGAGTACAAGAAGACACACAATGAGTAAAAAGAGACACAAAATGACAACAAGGAGACACAAAATGACAACAAGAAGACACACAATGAGTACAAGGAGAGACACAATGAGTACAAGAAGACACACAATGAGTACAAAGAGACACAAAATGACAACAAGAAGACACAAAATGACAACAAGAAGACACACAATGAGTACAAGGAGACACACAATGACTACAAGAAGACACAAAATGACAACAAGGAGACACAAAATGAGTACAAGGAGACACAAAATGACTACAAGGAGACACACAATGAGTACAAGGAGACACAAAATGACAACAAGAAGACACACAATGAGTACAAGGAGACACAAAATGACAACAAGAAGACACAAAATGAGTACAAGGAGACACAAAATTACAACAATAAGACACAATGAGTACAAGGAGACACACAATGACTACAAGAAGACACAAAATGACAACAAGAAGACACAAAATGACAACAAGGAGACACAAAATGAGTACAAGGAGACACAAAATGAGTACAAGAAGACACAAAATGACAACAAGGAGACACAAAATGAGTACAAGGAGACACAAAATGACAACAAGAAGACACAAAATGAGTACAAGGAGACACAAAATGAGTACAAGAAGACACAAAATGACAACAAGGAGACACAAAATGAGTACAAGGAGACACAAAATGACAACAAGAAAACACAATGAGTACAAGGAGACACACAATGAGTACAAGGAGACACAAAATGACAACAAGAAGACACACAATGAGTACAAGGAGACACAAAATTACAACAAGAAGACACAATGAGTACAAGGAGACACACAATGACTACAAGAAGACACAAAATGACAACAAGGAGACACAAAATGAGTACAAGGAGACACAAAATGACAACAAGAAGACACAAAATGAGTACAAGGAGACACACAATGACTACAAGAAGACACAAAATGACAACAAGGAGACACAAAATGAGTACAAGAAGACACAATGAGTACAAGGAGACACACAATGACTACAAGAAGACACAAAATGACAACAAGGAGACACAAAATGAGTACAAGGAGACACAAAATGAGTACAAGAAGACACAAAATGACAACAAGGAGACACAAAATGAGTACAAGGAGACACAAAATGACAACAAGAAGACACAAAATGAGTACAAGGAGACACACAATGACTACAAGAAGACACAAAATGACAACAAGGAGACACAAAATGAGTACAAGAAGACACAAAATTACAACAAGAAAACACAATGAGTACAAGGAGACACACAATGACTACAAGAAGACACAAAATGACTACAAGGAGACACACAATGAGTACAAGAAGACACACAATGAGTACAAGGAGACACAAAATGACAACAAGAAGACACACAATGAGTACAAGGAGACACAAAATGACAACAAGAAGACACACAATGAGTACAAGGAGACACAAAATTACAACAAGAAGACACACAATGAGTACAAGAAGACACACAATGACTACAAGAAGACACAAAATGACAACAAGAAGACACACAATGAGTACAAGAAGACACACAATGACTACAAGAAGACACAAAATGACAACAAGGAGACACACAATGAGTACAAGGAGACACAAAATGAGTACAAGGAGACACAAAATGACTACAAGGAGACACACAATTGACTAAAAAGACACACAAAATTACTACACAGACACACAAAATTACTACAAGAAGACACAAAATGACAACAAGAAGACACACAATGAGTACAAGGAGACACAAAATTACAACAAGAAGACACACAATGAGTACAAGGAGAGACACAAAATGACAACAAGGAGACACACAATGAGTACAAGGAGAGACACAAAATGACTACAAGGAGACACAAAATGACAACAAGGAGACACACAATTGACTAAAAAGACACACAAAATGACTACACAGACACACAAAATGACTACACAGACACACAAAATTACTACAAGAAGACACAAAATGACTACAAGGAGACACACAATGAGTACAAGGAGACACACAATGACTACAAGGAGACACAAAATGAGTACAAGGAGACACACAATGACTACAAGGAGACACACAATGAGTACAAGGAGACACACAATGACTACAAGGAGACACACAATGAGTACAAGGAGACACAAAATGAGTACAAGGAGACACAAAATGACTACAAGGAGACACAAAATGACTACAAGAAGACACACAATGAGTACAAGGAGAGACACAATGAGTACAAGAAGACACACAATGAGTAAAAAGAGACACAAAATGACAACAAGGAGACACACAATGACGACTAAGACACACAAAATGACTACAAGGAGATGCAAAAGAGGAAGTGGTCTTCTGTGCTGTGTCTCGTTAAGTGCGGGTGGAAGGGGGGGGGGGGGGCTTTGCTGTTTGGGGGCCTTTTGGCTCACAACTCCCTCCGTGGAGTTACAAATATAGCTTCTATTATTGCTATTATTAAATATCAACACACAATATGTCAAGTAGTTTTGTTATCATTTATTACATCGAATAAGTAAAAAAATAATGTACAGTTTATTATTGCAGAGAACCCCCCCCCCCCCCCTTTAAATCTGTGCCCCCTGATAAAAAGTTTGTAAACCTGCCTCTGGGATTCATCATGAACATAAACGGGTGTGTGAGTGCTTACGGGTTTCCACCGGTCCTGGTCCACATGTCACGCGCTCCGTGAACTCACCTTTATGACGAGGCGGTCTCCGGAAGCTCCGTCTCTCCGGTGGTGGTTATTATTTTGGGAGATTTAATGACGGAACGGCGCGAGGCTGAGCGGTCGCGGTCGGTTAATTCCCGGTCGGCACGTGTTTAATCTTCATCCTCAGCCGTGGAACGGTCCGCTCCTCCCGGTGTGTGTGTGTGTGTGTGTGTGTGTGTGTTTTGTCGGTGAGTTTTTTTTTTTTTCCTCCACCTCCGTCTGTTCCGGGACCGACTGATGCACCGAGAGTCAGCGCCGCAACATTGTAGCAGTCTCTTGCTCGTAACTAGGTAACAGCTCTGCTGGCTGCACGGAGTCGGGGAGGAGGTCCTCTGCGTGTGCGTGCGCGTGCGCGCGCGCGTGTGTCAGGAGATGTGTTCTCCGGTGACAAGGCTGAAGAACCGTTCAACTAGAGCACTGCTGTTCAGAAACTAAGACATGCTTCTTTTACAATAAAGGTAAAAAGTGATTAAAATTAAACAGAAAAGAAAATTTGTACCGAAATGTATCAGGTAAATGCAGCGAAATACAATATTTACCTCTGAAATGTAGTGACGTAACAGTATAAACTACAAATAGTATGAATAAGTGCAACATTGTGTTAAGTTGTATTCAAACCCTGTTTTTTAAAGCTACTTGTGGTCTGCTGTAATTGAAGATGCAAATCTATCACAAAGAGACACAAAACAACCACAACGAGACACAAAATGAATGCAAAGACACCAAAACAAACGACTATATGACTAAAAAGGAGACCGAAAACAATAACAAAGATACACAAAAGCACTACAAAGATGTACAAAACAACTACAGGTACACAAAAGAACCACAAAGATAAACAAAACAGCTACAAAGAGATACAAAACAACTACAAAGAGATACAAAAACAACAACAAAGAATTACAAAACAACTACAAAGACATGCAAAACAACAACAAAGAGATACAAAACAACTACAAAGACATGCAAAACAACAACAAAGATATACAAAACAACTACAAAGACATGCAAAACAACAACAAAGAGATACAAAACAACCAAAAAGAGATACAAAACAACTACAAAGAGACACAAAGCAACTACAAAATGACAATACAGCTACTAAAGACACAAAGGACTCCAAGACACGCAAACCCTAAAGACAAAATATTACCAATATATATTTCATAAACATGTAACTAAGCTCATAAATGCAGTGAGGAAAAAATGAGAAGTATGAATAATATAGATTATACTAAAGTAAGTGTTCTTTGATCAGTAACTGCCATGTTTTGCATCCACATTCAGATAATACAGTTATATATCCATATGGCAGTTTTCACGAGGCATGTTATCGATTTAATGCAGTTACAATTGTTCATTTTAACAAAATCCATCCGGATTCTTGTTGATTGATGATTTTAATACTGTTTGGTTCCTGAAAAAAAAATCAATAAAAAGAGCAATAAAGATATCACAAATGAGAATGTTCACGAGATTGATTGATAAGAGCGGACTTTACACAAATAAATAAGAGCGTACGTTTCATGCTCTCTGGAGGAGTGATTTACAGCTATTGGGGGGGGGGGGGGGCTCGTAAAGCAGATCCATACATCAGTCTTTCAGATGTATGGATGAGCCGATGTTGCGCAGCAGATCAATAGATTGTTAACGCCGACACACGGCCTTCATGAAGCATCCTTTCCTCTCCTTTAGATGCTGCAGGAGACAGGGAGGATCGGCCCATCTGTTGCTGCATACGAGTCGTGTGTTTGTGTGTGTGTGTGTGTGTGTTTGTGTGTGTGTGTGTGTGTGTGTGTGTGTTTGTGTGTGTGTGTTCTTCCAGATTCGTTCCACATTTCACGTCCGTCCCACATTACACAACAAGGGTGACCTCTGCCCTCTGCAAGTGTTTCTCTTGTTGAGGAGGTCGGGCGTGCGCCTCTTAGCACACGGAGAATTCAATTTAAATTCAATTCAGTTTATTTTGTATAGCCCAATACCACAAATTACAAATTATCCTCAGAGGGCTTTTACAATGTACACATATGACATCCCTGACCTTTGACCTCACATCGGATCAGGAAAAACTCCCCAAAAATAACCTTTCACAGGGAAAAAAGGGAAGAAACCTTCAGGAGAGCAACAGAGGAGGATCCCTCTCCCCGGATGGACAGAAGCAATAGATGTCATGTGTACAGATGAACAGCATTACAGAGTTACATAAACACATTACATGAATATAGAAGAAATGCTTTTCTATTTCATAAAACTTCTCAACAAAACTGCCTTTTGTGCGTTTCATTTCATGCAGCAACCGGATCTCAAAGATCCCGACGCGTCCGTGTACTCAGAAGTTTTTGAGATTTTTCTATGTGAGGATTTATTAAATGGAGAAAAATCAAAAGTTTGTTCTGTGTGCTGATCAAAAAAGAAATCTTGAAAATGACCACGTCTTTTTGTTGGAGACGCATATTTGTTCAGCGTGTTGCAAAAAACATATTTCTTTGCGTTTACAATAAAAGATAAATAAAAGCCACTCTACCAGTGTGGCTCTTTTAATGTGAAGGGGCAGCAGCAGGAAATATAACTTCCTGCAACGCGCTGGCAGAGACAGAAGAACACACAATGAGGTACGACGGGAACGCGGTAGCGGCGGACTCCGCTTCTTAACGATAGGAAATACTGTTTGGAGAGATAATTACAGAATGCAAATACATTCAGTGAGTTTTGCTAGAAAAATGCTTGCAGGTTTAACATCTCAATAAAGCATTATAACTTTAAATTCTCCACATAAAGGACCATTTGCCTTTCTGTGGAGCGCCACATAAAGGACTCATGACTGTAAAACCACCTACAGCACCAACCACATGGTCAAGTTCGCAGACGACACTACTCTGGTCGGTCTCATCACCAAGGATGATGAGACTCACTACAGGAAGGAGGTCAGTCTTCTGACCACGTGGTGCGGAGACAACAACCTCCTTCTCAACAACAGCCAGACCAAGGAGATTGTTGTTGACTTCCGGAGAGCCCCCACTGAACACCCACCACTGACCATCAATGGAGCTGTCATAGAGAGAGTGAGCAGCACCAATTTCCTGGGGGTGGACATCAGTGAGGACCTCTCCTGGACAGCCAAAACAACATCCCTGGCAAAGAAAGCACAGAGGCGCCTCTACTTCCTTCGGAAACTGAGGAAGGCAAGAACCCCCCCACCCATCATGTGCACCTTTTACCGTGGCACCATTGAGAGCATCCTGACCAACTGCATCACTGTGTGGGGCGGAAGCTTAATTGCAGTTTACAAGAATAAACAACAAGAAAGCAAAAAATGTGTCACTTATACAACACAAGTCAGTGAATAGATGTTATCAAAGTGCACGTCTATTATATCCTTTATGTGGCTCCTTTTTCTTCAAGGTGCCACATGCAACAATCACATAACTCAAGAGACATCAAGGTCTTCCATCTCGTTATTCCATCTGGATCCGGCAGCAGCTAACATGAAGCTTTTCACATTACACTCTCTTTATCATGTAACGCACCATGTGTGGAGTGGGAGGGGCGCGGCGCCTCGGGGGAGGGACTCCCACAGCGCCATAAAGGTCGTTACCGGATGCCCACGTCCTCCCCGCCTGTCGTCATCGTCGCAAATAACATCAAATGTAAATGGAAAACTAGGGAGGGGGGGAGAAATAAAAAATCCATCTGAATCAGCCTGCAGATGGGGAATTTACCTTGTGTTCATGCTCGTGTAATTAAATTGGCAGCCCATAAAAGGGGGATCGGCACGCCGGGGTGCACATGAGAGATTATTAGGTTGAATGCCAGCGGGGTGGAGGAGTCACGAGGTACAAAGAACCATCTTCTTAATGGGAGCCGGGCTTTCTGCCTTTTAGCTCTCTAACGGGCCTCAAAAGCCTCAGAAATCCACCGTAAGTCCTTTAAATGTTTAACAGCTTCTGCTCCACCTCGACTCAGAGGGCTGTCACTCACGTCCTGGAAAATACATTTAAGGTTATTTTTATGCTGCTTCTATACTCAACATGTAAGAGGAAAATATTGTTCTTTTTACTCCACTAAGTTCACTTGACAGCTACAGTTACTTTTCATATTACAATGTTACATTAATATATATATATGTATATATGTATGTTTTCTATATGTATAATTCTGGTGCTAACTCTGGTGCTAACTCTGGTGCTACTTCTGGTGCTAATTCTGGTCCAAAATGCGAATAGATGGATGTGAGAAAGTGTCAACGGCCCGGGGACGCATTTAATGCTGTAGGTTTTAATTGTCTTCAAAAGAGAGAAAACACAGGTTCCTTTTTCTGAATAGACGCTGGAATGGAAGAATATTCTGGTTTTCGGCTGTTTTCCATTTCCTTAATGGATTTCTGCCTCAATTTAAAGGATGACGGGAGAGAGAAAAGAGCACCTGATGTGGAAACTGAATGCAGCCTCGTGATCACAAGGAAATATAAACCATAAGGGTGATGCAGCAGCTGTGGTGCATAACTCGTGTGTTCTTTGATAGAAATAGAGTCTAAGTATCAAGTGGAAATGAAGCAGTCAACCAAAGCTGATGGATTTCTACTCTAATCAACAATTATATAACAAAGATGACAGATGTAAGCATTCAAAAGACAAATTAAGCTCCGATATATATATATATATATATATATATATATATATATATATATATATATATATATATGACACCTGTGCACCTGTGCACCTGCATTGTTCCCACACTGGCACTCTTCTTCTGGCTACCATGCGTCTAGTTGTGGCTTCTTGTCGTACACACAGTGGTACATTTAGTATTCAGATCCTTTACATGAGCAACAGTAGGAATACCAAGCTGTGAGAGTACTGACATACTTGATTATAAGTCATAAGTATGTATGAAAGACGTCTTCTATCAGGAGCACGGCGTGTTGTATTGTTCACACTGTTTTTATACTTGATTCTCATCGCAGTCGTGCCCTTTAAAGGTCGCTACACGCCGTCTCCCCCACGGTCCAAATATGGTCACTTCCTGTCCACTGGTTGCAAAAAATAAAAATAAACACTGAAAATCGAGGCTTCAAACCCGGCGGGTCGTGACGACGTCTCGACAACATTTATTTATTTTTATTTTTGTAATTCAGCTGCAGAACTGTATGGGGGGTCTCTGCACTGAAATCTCATTATATTAACATCTTTAGAGCATTCATGGCGCCGCCAATGGCCGCAATCAATTCCAGTGTTAGTCCCACGGGAGAGACACGAGGGCGTCTGCAGCGCCAGCTGTCGCTCTGATTTATTTATATATATACATAAGTATATACATACTGTATATATACATGACTCAAATGAAGAGAATTTAATTTTATCCCTCAATGTTGCAAAACCTAAACAGCCTCTTTCCGTAACTATTGTGACCAAATAAATATGACCAATTACCCGGAGTCCATCTTTTCCCAGTTTGTTGCTCAGGAGACGTTTTTTGGGGGTTTCATTTCCATCTCGAGCGTCTCGGCTGGGGGATTAGAAACTCATCTTTCTTCCAGATCGACTTTGTGATTTAGATTGATTACGCAACCGTCTTGCTCAGTGCAGAGTGCTAAACAAAAAAAAATCATTATTATGAAAACAGATGGTTGCCCCCCTCGAGCTGTGGCTACCAAACCTAGAGGGGAAATAATCCATCAAAAATGTGCAATATTTTGGATTTAGTGCTATAAGACCCACTCGCATACTACATTAAAATAATTATTTGTTACTCGTAATATAACAAACCACGGCTCCTCCCGTACTCTCACACACGTGAGAACTCAAACCCGTGTGTGTGTGTTCAGGTGCGGCGGCGGGCGGCTCAGGTTGAGTGCTTATCGCTCCTCTAATTGAAAAAAGTTTTTCTCGACCTCCTTTTATCCTCTTTCCACGGGAACCAGCTGCTATACTCCGATTAGATAAGTGCTCTCTTTTCAGGCCGCCACCTTCACACCCCTTTGATCTCGTTCCAGATGGACTCCCCTTTTTTACCTTACCTTATTATACCTTATTTTTTGTTGGCAGGTTTCAGAATGTCAAAAAACACAAAAAAGGAAATCGACAGACAAAAGCATGATTAAGTAGATGGATGTAATTCTGTTGGTTGACTCCTCATCATGTTTCTCTTCATCTCTGAGAAATCCAAAAGTCCTGCATTTCAAACTAGTACTGTTTATTTATTTTGTATTAATATTACTGCAGCATTAATGTGTATGTTGCATTTCTAACTCTTTTATCTCCCGTTGGTTAATTTAATCTGCACCAATGCATCATATTCTATAAGATCATCCCATCTTAAAGCCTCTGAGAACCTCGCATGTTAGTTTATTTTTGTTTTTTTCTCCACACTTCATCACAAACATTTAACGTCAACACATCTGGAGATACGAGGTTTCACCTGGACAGGAACAAAAAATCTGAAAACTAACTCAAGTAGAAAGTAGGAAGTTGCAGAACATGTTTTTATCTGTTGATTTATAGCATGAAACCATATAAATGCTCCGCTGGATTACTTCACGTGTTTACACGGTTTACACAGTCCTTTGTGATCTTCACAGCCTCCCCGCTAATCAATATTTCCACATGTGTGCAGATATCACAAGATGACCACTGTTGGACATATTCAATTATTAAAAACCCTCGAGCAACATGTTTGGAATCAGCAATGTGTGTGTTTTTTCCCCCCGTCTCGCACATTAAAATCAGTTTCTGTGTACATTTTGCTTCATAAAGACAACACTTTCTCATTCGCTGCCGGCGGTGAAGCTCTCGGCGGACCCGGCGGCACTTTTGGTTCAATCGTGTCCGGGGCGCATTAACTTACGGCCAGTTACGCCCCAAGAGGAGCTCCTCCTTCGCCGCGGAGATGAATATTTGGTGTCTCTTTCTCATCCGTGGAGCACCGTGAGGGGATTGCGTCATCTTCTCCTCGACCCCCAACCATCGTTCAGAAAAGTGTCACATTCTTACTTTTAAACTTCTGCCGTTTAGCAACGCAAAGGTGGAATAATTAGCCTAAGTCCACTTTCTACCACGCTAAAAGGGACATTAAAGTATATTAATATGTAAGCAACAACCAATAAGAAGCTCTGTCTCCTAACAATTACTTTCCTATACAACAAAACTGCATTTTGAAATGCATTTAAAGGGAAATGTAAAATGAGTCTTTGGTGGCGGGTGGCTGGGTCACAAAGCACAGGACTTTCACCCAGGAGGCCTCTGTTCACGTCCCGTGTGAACGCCTCAACAGAACACAGGTAGTTCTGTTGCGTGGTGAAGCCCAAACCGTCATGTTTGATTCGACTATTTTGGATTCTTTTTTGTCGCCCCGTAACCTTGAGAGTATACGGTCAGGTTGAACGTATATTTGAAGGCCACGGGGTTGACGTCATGAACTCAAACAAAACGCCGGCTTTCCTTTTCGTTTGTTTGACCCTTCCCCTCCCTCACGTTATACTACAGACTCCGTGGTGGGAGACGACACACAGGAGAGCAAGAAAGGCGTTCTTCTTGCAGTTAAAAGGGTCACGACCTCCATACGGCAACTGGTGTGAGCGGGTTGGCACGAACAGAAGGAATAAGGAGTTAAAGCTAAGCTTCATGTCGGTGTGTTATTTCTTTTTTCTTCTTCTTTCTTTTTAATAAGGGAAAATATACATATAAATCTGCCCCCCGAGCAGGTATCTTCTCAACATAGAAAAGTATGCTTCCAGTCTGGGCTGCAGCACTTTGATGAATCAATAAACTCGAGGGTCCTTTTCTAAAAATCTTCAATGAAAAAGTACCGCGACCCTTCAGAGGAAAACAGAAGATAAAAAGATGTTCCCATGATGGTGTACAGGGCCTTTGAAGTGTGTCTGAGAATTGAAGAACAGAGTGTGTGTGTGTGTGTGTGTGTGTGTCCAAACTTTCATTCAGCATCAGTTGTGTTACTTGGACAAAGTACTTGTTTTATTACTGAAACAACACACATTCATTTAAAACTCAGTCACGTATGATGATTCAACAAATATAAAAGTATTTCAACAAATATAAAAGTATTTCATAGATGTGAATGGTGAAAATAAGATATATGTCAGTAAATCTTATTTTCACCATATATATATATATATATATATATATAGTATATATATATACTTTATTGTGAAGGGAGGATCAAACTTATATATATACATGACTGCATATAGCTGCATTCTCTCTACTGACCACCAGGGGGCGACTCCTCTGGTTGTATAGAAGTCTATGCTTCATGTGTTAAAGCTGCATTCTCTCTCCTGACCACCAGGGGGCGACTCCTCTGGTTGTATAGAAGTCTATGCTTCATGTGTTAAAGCTGCATTCTCTCTCCTGACCATCAGGGGACGACTCCTCTGGTTGTATAGAAGTCTATGCTTCATGTGTTAAAGCTGCATTCTCTCTGCTGACCACCAGGGGGCGACTCCTCTGGTTGTATAGAAGTCTATATAAATGACTCTCTTGACTTCTCTCTTGATGTATTCCCTCAGTAAACATTGTAAACATGAGTTTAAACAGACCATAAAGCAGGGTATGCTTTAGGGCGGGGCTACAAGGTGATTGACAGGTTGCTCTTGGCACTCCTCCACAGTCCAGATATGGTCACTTCTGTTAACTGGTTACACAAAAAACAAGATGGCGAGATGTAATGGGTTCTTCGGAGTAGGAGGATGCTCCACCTGAACACCAATGTTTTCCAAACAAACAAACATAACATAACCTCCCCCGTGACGCTAAACACGCTAACTCTGCGTGAATCGCACTCATGTTAATTCATAATTGACGAGCTGTTTCTGGGCATTCAACGGTCCCCTCTGGAAATCAGTTGTTTCGGAGCCTCTAACTGAGCAGGAGCTGAACAGTGATTGTGAGGAGACCTCGAGAACCAGAGCACAAGCACGCACTTTATTTATAGACCAAACCTTCACTGAGTCTCTGTCTGCTGAACAATATCGACTTCGGGGTTTAGAGATGAATAAAAAGCCGGGCGGCGAAAACGTTTTAAACATTTTTTATCGCCCAGCCTTGAGCGCTAGGTGATCACTGCTAGTACACTGACAACGTTTCTAAAAGGAGAAGGAAGAACTGTTCTGTAAATATTACATATCCGTCGGCATAAAACGGGGCCAATGTCTTTGCTCCAATCAGAAACCCTCACGGTCCCAATAAAACTATGAATGAATAATAACTTACCAACCTTTTGTTTAGTAAATATTTAATATTTAAAGTCCCCGATAATTTAGCTGATAACGGAGACTCATTGATGACCCATGACCGCCATGTGGCGTGCGTGGCGTTCCGACTTTTGGATTTTACCACCGAGCGAGGGAGGCACGAGCAAGTGACCGAAATATCCCAAATATCTCTTTGGAATCTGTTGATTTCCCAGATGCTGTGACAGTGACCTGTTCCTGCTGGCGGGGGCTTCAATTGCCCCAATTGACATCCAATAATATCTATTTGAACTGCATATTCTCCTAAATATATGGCAGTGAAGTAACTTCTATTTATTTAATATGTTATGTACTAAAAAAAGGAATCACAAAAAAGTGTCTGGTGTTACCAGCTGTACTTTCCTACGCTGGAGAATCAGACAATAGGACATCAGACGACCCCTGTGACCTCTGCAACCCCCCTTTCTGTAAATAGGCCCAAGGATCTCCTCTCTGGCACGGTGCAGCGTCGTCCGGTTAATTCGGCAGCCGAAAATGAAACTCCGAGGGGGCTTGAATGAGTTCAATAAATAAGAGTTTCACGGTGAAACGGGTGTCGGAGGCTCGGACCCTCAAAATCAAAGCACTTGAAAAGCGGAGAGACACACTAAATGTCACAAAACGGGACGAACGCCAGCACAATAACCACCAATATCAAAGGCAATTTCCCCTCTCCTGCGCCTCACGTTGTGCAGCTGCGGTTCGTGCAGTTAAACGCTCGTTCCTGGCCACTTGTCGCGTTTTTGCTTTGTGCGGATGGTGATGTCGTGGACAGATAACGGGACGACACACACACACACACACACACACGCGCGTTCTGGAGCTACACACACGCTTCCCCTGCCGTTGCTGTGCACTGGTGTCTCTTTGTGGTCATCTTGCGTCTCTTTTGTGGTTGTTTTTCAAGCCTCTTTGTCGTCATTTTGCATCCCTCTGATTTTGCCTCCATGCAGTCGATGTGTGTCTTTGGTCGTCTTCAATCTCTTGTCATTCTTCACATTTCTTTGAGGTCAGTTTAGTCTCTTCGTAGTTGATTTGTGTCTCATGTGTCGGTTTAGTCGTTATTTAGCCTCTGCGGATTGTTTTATCGCTTTGTAGCCATGTTCCATCTTTTGTCTCTTTGCAGTAGACTTGTGTCTCTTTGCAACAACGTTGCATCTTTTGCGTCTCTTAGAGGTCATTGTGCGTCTCTCGGTGATGGTTTTGCGTATCTTTGCGACCATTGTGAGGGTCTTTTGGTTCGTTTTGCTTTCTTTTGTGGTTTGTTTTGTCTCTTTGCAGTCGAGTTGCGTCTCCTTGGATGATTTGTGTCGCTCTGTAGTTGTCTCGCGCCTCTTTGCAGTTGTTATTATTCGCTCGGTGGTCACGTTTCGTCGTCAAATCTTCGCAGATATCTAGTTTTGGTAATTCACTGAGGATTATTTTGTACCTTTTTTCATCTCTTCGTGGCCATTGGGAGTGTCCTTCTCTTGTCTCTTTGCAGCAGTTCTTTTTTCATTTATTTGTGGTTGTTTGATTTAAATTCAAGCAAGAAATGCTAACAGTCACCTCAAAGCGAGGCTCCGGCCCGGTGTCCTGATCCCCTGGACTCCTGCTCTATAATAATAACAACAATAATAACCCATTCATAGTCGATGTTCAACAACTCTCCTCCTAAGTATGACATTCTGGCAACAATCCATTCCTCAAATACAGGAGGAACAGGCGACAGCTGGTAGATTAACTCGTCTCATAACAAACGCTCCTGATGATTGACAGAACGGGATTTGAGCCTAATTAACGAGGGTCAACTCGGACCAATCCAGCTGCAAACTGTCAAGCGCATTTGTTCTGGAGGGCATGAAGTAGCTTTTCACTAACATGTTGTGACACTTTTGACAGTCAGCAGTTTGAGATGACACCATTTATGATTGTACTTTTCTGTCTCCTCACACGCAGACAATATTGTCCTCAACTGCCGAGTAAAGGTATACACATTCATAATAATTCAGTATACACATTTTGTTTGTAGGATAAAATTATGCTTTAATGTGGCGTTAATTATAAATTTTAGCGTGCGATACATGTGAAGAGTTCAATTTATATATTCCTGGCAGATTCACAAAAGGTGCTTTATTTTATAATATATGAAGTTGCGCAATTAAAATGTCCCCCTATTCAGTAAGGAACCATAGTGTTCACTGTTACAGTCAGCATGATACATGCTGCTGAACATACACTCTGACTTTGACTCATGAAGTTTAAAATAGTAGATGACTGATTGCACAGAACTAACCCACACAAACACACACACACACACACACACAAGCACACACACACACACACACACACAAGCACACACACACACACACACACACACACACACACACACACACACACACACACACACACACACAGATGAGACTTGCATAGTCTAAAGTATATTCAGAAGTTGTTGTCTTTCTTAACCAAAACCCTCAAAATATATGAAAATTAGACACATTGGAAAACAAATCCATTGATAGTAAATGAAGAAATTCCATGAACGCAGAAATTAATCAAATAAACATAAACATAGTCCACGAGATTATAAATATAAATAGCCCATTTACACTAAATTAGCTGTTACAGAGAACGTTGCATTCGACAGGCTGGGACGTCAGAAAGTAACACGTTGCTTTGGTCTTCTCATGGGATTTGTTGACAATAACTTAATATTACATTTTACTTATGAACATAACGCACATTAATCAATATTTCTGTGAATGTGCAAGAGTTAGCAATATGGCTAATTTTTTGAAAACCTTTTGGGCGAGATGTGTTGAAACCAATCAGGTCATTGGTTTGAGATTGATATTCTCAAAACAGAGGACGACGAGATGCCACGAAGACAACAACAACAACAACAACAACAACAACAACACAATAAGCATTCTCGAGCCATGCAGAGCAACAGGAAAATAGCAAAAACACGATCACAATAAAACAGCAACAATATGCACTTTTTGGTTCATGCAGCAACACAAAGCAACAAAACAAAAACACAGCTTGACTACGAATACGGTAAATAAATGTAAAAACACAGCTTGATTTGTGCCTTCTTCTTCAATATAATGCTACTTGCTGAATGGCAGCTTGTTTTCTGTACAAATATGGTAAATAAATGTAAAAACACAGCTTGATTTGTGCCTTCTTCTTCAATATAATGCTACTTGCTGAATGGCAGCTTGTTTTCCGTACAAATACGGTAAATAAATGTAAAAACACAGCTTGATTTGTGCCTTCTTCTTCAATATAATGCTACTCGCTGAATGGCAGCTTGTTTTTCGTACAAATACGGTACATAAATGTAAAAACACAGCATGATTTGTGCCAACAGTCTGAGAGTTGTTAAGAGGTGTCGAAGGCCCCACTAGATGGGGCCTCATATTCAGAAATTAAAGAGGCATTGCTCAAGTTGTTTCCTTCCTGCTGCACCGCCTCTTAAACAAATATTCACATGGTTATTTTTACCATTACCACACACAACAAGGTCCATTTTACCAGTACAGATGTGCCGTGACATCACTGTAGTAACCAAACTACCAGACGCTGTGGTAGAATAGCATTGGTAATATGGAGGATGTCTCATACTGGTTTATTAGAGCTATTTGTGATAATAGATGTGTAATAATGGCCGTGATAGTGGTGTAGTTCTTAAAGAAATGTCCACACACACACATACACACAGGCTGCATGGCAACATGTTGTCGCGCGCGTCACCAGAAGTGTAGCAAGAGGCTGTTGAGTGAACTCGGCGTCTCCACGCCGTCACCGAATGGCAGCGCCGGCCCTTTTTCTTCCCTCTGACACTCGGTTTGTTTCCTGTACAGGTTTCAGTCGCTCTCCACCATCGACAACATGGCTATACGCAGAAAAGACAGCTTCCTCTGGGGGAAAGGTACGCTATTGTTATTCTGATCAATACTTTTTTTTAATATGGAAAGCCGCTGCTCGAAAAACAAATAGCGTGGTGTTTGTGGGATGATTCAATGTACTAGTCAAATTATTTGTGTGGTTTAGGTCAGTAAGACTAACTTTTTTTTTCTTTTTCCAAAAATACGCATGTTTTTATTCAACATTTGTATCAAAAATGTATGTATAAAAATGTTCAATGTAAATTGTATGTAAAAAAAAAAAAGAAAGAAATGTATCGTAATGTATCATTTGAGACCTGCGATGCGCAATAAATGAAACTTAACATGTTATTATAATGCTGCAAATCATCCTCCCGTAAAAACACAAAAAACATACACAAATTCAGATACATTGTACATTAATGACAAGGCTTAAAATCAACCTGACTCAATAAAAAAAAAAAAAAAAAAATTAAAACGGAAGAGAAGCAGCTATTTTCAGCCCTCTTCCTTCTCTCATTCATTGACCACTTCTCTTAACTGGTGGAGGATGAAGTTGTGATGCCTGCTGGTCTGTGACCGCGAGCGTAGGTGTGAGGGAGGATGTCAAGACGGCCCACAGTGCTGCAAGTATATATATATCTATATATATATATATATATGAACCGGTCTTGTCTAAGTGTTGAAGCCTGTTGTCGCCCCACAGCTCCACCGAAACTCCCCCCAGGAGAGAAGAGACAGGATGACACCATCAAGATCCACAAGTTTGAGCTGCTGGATCACATTCAGGTACTTTAGTGAATATATATATATCTATATATCTCTCTCCAAGGTCTGACATTAAAAAACCCTCATTATGCTTCACGCCCACTCCTGGCATCCCTCAGCAGAGCTTACAGTCACACAGAATGTGTTTTATCCACCATCTTTTAATTGTCTCTGAGTATACTGTAACATTGGGGTCTACGGGGGTCTACGGGGTTCTACGGGAGTCTACGGGGGTCTACGGGGGTCTACGGGGGTCTGTGACGTCACGGAAAAAACCAAGCTAACGACCTTCTCAACTGCCTCTCAGAAGCTGAGGTTGGAGATCGACCACGCTATGCCTGAAATCCAAAGCGAGGAACTGAAAGAGCAGAAGTGAGTGTGAGCAAATGTATCCAAGCAGCTCCTCTGTGAGTCAGTGACCTTGTGACCTCAGAAGACTCCCACTCCTGCACATAACGCTCAGCTTGACAAAGTCATGAAAAGCAGCTGCTTTGGGATTTTTTTAAATTTGGGTCAGAAGTTCAAAATAGTTTCTAATACATGCTGCCTATCTGAAGTTTAACCTTTAACCCCCGGCTACTCAAACCTTTCACCCTGATGTTTTTTAACTCATGAAAATGCTGTCAGATTAATTTAAATCCATGATTCCAATTCAACCATTTATTGCATGTACTTTAGGATAATTACTTTAAACTGTTTATCCTACTTTTAGTTAAGTATTTCTAATGTTTATACATTACTTTTACAAGCTATCCCTTTTCCGGTAACCCTGGGTAACCCTTTCAACTGTCCGCTAGCTAACCTTTTCCACTGTCTTTCCGTTAGCTCACTATTTCAATTAACTAACTACTTCAATTGTTAATCCAATTCTTTAAGATAACTATTTTAACTGTGTTTCGGTTATATAAATATGTTAACTGTTTATCCAATAGCTAAGTATTTTAAATGTTTATTTACTACTTAAAGTGCTAATACATTACTTTTGTCTCACTATATTAACTAATCCATTAGCTAACTACTCCTGTTTATTCATTGCTTTATTTAACGTAACAAGCTAACGAGCTATCTGGCCATCCGCTACTCTCGGTTCACTTTTTCAGCTTAGTTACCAATTTCCACCATTTCTCCATCACTCGATCTCGTGATATCTACTTTTCATGCACTAAACCCGTCACGCTCGGCAGTTAAAGCCGACTCAATATGTAGATTTTTTATTTAAATTGTTATAAATTAGTTTTTCATTGGCTCTGCACAATCTCTCCATTTACCCCTAAGCACCTGCAGAAGTAACCCCTTGGGTACAATTCACCCCTGGGTGCATTATGAAGGAGGAAGCTCCGAGTGTAACACACACACAGATTGGAGAGGAAGTCTTGACGTTTGTGTGCATGAGGCTGTCTAACTACATATTTCAACTTCCTGTTGCTGTTCTCGCTGCTTTCAGAAGGTGCTAACGATCATAATATGTCTGTGTGGTACTGGAGCATAAACTTAATAAACAAAATACTCAGAAAATTGACAGAAAATGAATTTATGACCATCGTGATGTTTTAATCTTTGATATTTGATAAGTCAAAATACCAATTAGTGCCTACCTTCTGGTTAAAACCTCTGAAATGTGGGAATTTGCTTGTTTTTCATTATTTCATAGCATTGTAGATTGTATAGATAAGATAATACTCAGACTCCTCAATAACTTGTGAATGCTAAGTTTTCTTATTGCAGTTAATTGTGCACATTTCCCTGCTCTGACTTGTGCAGCAGATTAATGCAGAATTATCCAGAAAAAACTGCCCATTTAGAAATATATTTTAAAAAGTCAAAACATCTGTGAATCAGACAAAGCAAAATAAATAAATAATGTATACAATACAATTTATTAAAAGGAAATAGTCAAATTTGCCTCTGTCTTTTTTACTCTATCTTTTTCATACAAACAATGAAACAAGCTTATTTTGAGCATTATTTGAACATTTATATTCTATATTTATATATTCTATACATTTAAAAATCTATATTTTGGTCTTTTGTTGCAGTAAAAATGTTGTGATGAACAAGAGATTCTTACGTGGAAAAAAGAAATTCAACATGGACCCCAAAAAGGTGAGTTTATATTGTAATTTGGTGTATACAAACAATAAAAAGAGGATTTAATAGTTATAGATCCCGTTGATTTCTTGCTCTGAAGGTATTATATATTTAACAGAAATCAGCAGAAATCTTATCAAATTACTTTTACTAAATATTTAGTAAAAAGTACTATATTTGCCTGCAAACATTGTGGAGTAGAAGTATAATGCAGCATTAAATGAAAATAATAGTACCTGGGAATTACACTAAAGTATACAGTACTTGACTGGAATTCAGTATCACCTGCTTCGTACAGTGTAAACCCGACCAACACCTGTACACCTGGTATACCTGTACACAGAGTCCACAGTATAGCTTCCTAGAGATATCTCCAAGAGTGATAACCTCCTCTTTGGTGCTGACAACGTTACACATAATTAGATTCAGCACTTTAAGTTGAATCAGTAGAGTCACAGTCGTGGTGCAGGAGGTGAAATCATATTTCCACTCCTCTGATCCTAAAGGTCAACAGCCAGACGACAGAGAATGTATCTCCACGCACAGCGGATGTGGATTTGAGTGTGTGTGTGTGAGTGTGTGTGTGAGTGTGTGTGTGAGGTGCAGAAATGCAAACCATGCACAGACGATGACTGAATAGCGAGAAAAGCCACATCCGGTTCCCTGAAGTGGGGCAGAAGTGCCACTTCACCGCAGCGACCTGCGTCTTTCTCGTCGCGTCCTCGGTTAATAAAAAAGCGAGTCGGCCCGCTCGGTCGCTCAGGCCTGAGGACACGTGGGAGGATGAGAAGTTCAACACTTCCTGGGGTTGTAAAGGTCTGAGTGCACACTCATGTTGAGATTAAGAGAGTTAGCTGATCAACCCTTCGTCATCCTCTTCCTCTGGTGAATCAAACCGAGAGGAACACTTTCTTTGCTTAACCTATAAGGTTACCGGTGCCGATAAGAATTAAACATTTGACATGAAAGCTTCCTGTGGTGTTTATTTGTAGCTTCATCTTCAAAATATCGTAGAAGTCCAACCGAAATAAATTCCTATTTGATCTAAGTAATCATGAAACAGGAAACGGGCAACAGCTGTTCGTGCTGCGTATGAAACGAGAAGTCAACGTTGATTAAATATGTTTATTCCTGTGAAGATGGAAGTTTATTGACACATGTTGCTGGACTTTTTGGAGGAAAACACACAAAAAAACGAGTACGATATCTGACTCAATTTACGAGGATCCGTAGACAGGAAACAGGAATTAAATGAATGAACATTTCAACTTTAAACTAAGCCAAATGGGCCAGAATGCACTCTGAACAACCAGTTTCTGTGTAAACAACCCCCCCCCTCTTGCTTTTATTCAGGGCGTCCGTTACCTGGTGGAAAACGAGCTGCTGGAATGGCGAGCGGAGTCGGTGGCCGAGTTTCTTTACAAAGAGGACGGACTGAACAAGACCGCCATCGGAAACTTCTTGGGAGAAAGGTATACGGTGTATACGCACGGACGGGATGAGGTCACCGCAGAGAGACGGGGCCAATCAGAAGCCTTCATTTAGATGGTGGAAGAAGAGCTCAGATCCTTTGCAAGCATGTAGAAATACTCATTATTATGCAGTCAAAATTCTAGAAGTTCCAGTAGAAAATATCATGCTTCTTTTTTACCTTTTTGCCCAGAATGAAATAGTGAAATCTTTAAAATCCCCAATTGACGACTTTCTATTAAGTGTGGAACCTTTTTGTATTGCTTGGGGACACACGCTGCATTTTAATATTATTAGTCAACCTGGAGAGGATTACATCTATCATATCTAGATATTATCATCTTCTGTTCCTCCATTCTGATGCTGAAAGAGTTTTCACACATTGACCTTGAGTTTGATAATGCACCTCATATTTTCTATTTGGTTGATTCTTCTTCTTCTTTCTCTCTCACACAGAGAGGAAATGCATCTGCAGACCCTGAAGGCGTTTGTGGGCCTGCATGAATTCTCAGACCTGAATCTGGTGCAAGCGCTGAGGTTAGTGTTGCAGCAGTTTTCTTTTACCCTTTAGTCCTCCAACTTCTAACCGGCGTCTGTTTGACATTGTGAGTGCTGTGTGGGTTTTTTATGACACCTCTTCCGTCTTGCAGGCAGTTTCTGTGGAGCTTTCGTCTCCCGGGAGAATCGCAGAAGATTGACAGGATGATGGAGGCGTTTGCGACTCGCTACTGCGACTGTAACCCAGGGGTCTTCCAATCCACAGGTAGGGACAACAGAGACTTATTATCTGCTGTTAAGATTAAGTGCATTAAACCATGAGTCCAAACTCAGAACAACAAGAATCAAGCAAGTACAATTTCTTCAATAACGTTAAACTACAGAGTGCTATCCCTAAGTGCCATTTAAGTGCTACTAAGTGCTAAACAACAAAGTGCTGATTATATATATTATTTTGTTCAGTGTAAGTGTTCCTGCTCAGGTCCATTCATCACACAACACTGCGCTAAGATGAGCCGCCGAGGCAAAATATATTAATCATATTAGTGTTTATTTTGGTTCATGAAAGAACACAGACAGAACCTGAAAGAAAACGTGTATCCACCTCGTTCAGAACAGGCGGCAACCTCCGGTTCTGAACGGTGAAGTCTGTGCTTCACAGGTTAAAGCTGCATTCTCTCTCCTGACCACCAGGGGGCGACTCCTCTGGTTGTATAGAAGTCTATGCTTCACAGGTTAAAGCTGCATTCTCTCTCCTGACCACCAGGGGGCGACTCCTCTGGTTGTATAGAAGTCTATGCTTCATGTGTTAAAGCTGCATTCTCTCTACTGACCACCAGGGGGCGACTCCTCTGGTTGTATAGAAGTCTATGCTTCACGTGTTAAAGCTGCATTCTCTCTCCTGACCACCAGGGGGCGACTCCTCTGGTTGTATAGAAGTCTATGCTTCACGTGTTAAAGCTGCATTCTCTCTCCTGACCACCAGGGGGCGACTCCTCTGGTTGTATAGAAGTCTATGCTTCACGTGTTAAAGCTGCATTCTCTCTACTGACCACCAGGGGGCGACTCCTCTGGTTGTATAGAAGTCTATGCTTCACGTGTTAAAGCTGCATTCTCTCTACTGACCACCAGGGGGCGACTCCTCTGGTTGTATAGAAGTCTATGCTTCACGTGTTAAAGCTGCATTCTCTCTCCTGACCACCAGGGGGCGACTCCTCTGGTTGTATAGAAGTCTATGCTTCACGTGTTAAAGCTGCATTCTCTCTCCTGACCACCAGGGGGCGACTCCTCTGGTTGTATAGAAGTCTATATAAATGACTCTACTTCTCTTGATGTATTCCCTCAGTAAACATTGTAAACATTAGTTTTTGGTCTCAATCTCTAGTTTCAAGTCTTCTTCAATACAGCGTGATGTTCATTTAGTGGTCAAACAGACCATAAAGCAGGATATGCTTTAGGGTGGGGCTGCAAGGTGATTGACAGCTCGAGACCAGAGCCGTACACGGCGTCTCGACCTCACACCTCCGCAGTCCAAATATGATCAGTTCCCGTTCACTCGTTGCAAAAAAAACCCAAGATGGCGGCGGCCCAAACGCAGGACGACTGCGGCCACTTCTTATGTCGAGTCTGTGGTTTGGAGGCTGCGCGTCAGAGGAAACCGTCAATCTGTAGGATTCATCTGATGAATGAAGATAAAGTGCAATGAATACCGACGACAGCATTCTGCTCGTGCAATAACACAGAAAGATCAGATGCCGTGCTTATCATAAGAACCTCCTGTATTACTTGAGGCGCTGGCGTTACCATGGTTATACACAATTTCACTTTATGACTTTCTCGTGAGTTTTTTTCTCAGAATTGTTTTTTTATTTATTTACATGCAGTAAAATATTCATTGACAACAATGCACAGCTGAAGAAAACTAACTGTGTGTGTGTTGTGTGTGTGTGTGTGTGTGTGTGTGTAACAGACACGTGCTACATCCTGTCTTTTTCCATCATCATGCTCAACACGAGTCTCCACAACCCCAACGTGAAGGACAAGCCCAGTCTGCAGCGATTCGTCTACATGAACAGAGGAATCAACCACGGGAAGGACCTGCCCACCGAGCTGCTCACGGTCTGCTCCCAAAACCAGCGTCTTCATAATGTCCTCATAATAATGATAATAATAATATCATAATGAACTCAAAGGTTATTGCAGTTCATCCTCAGTTGAATATGAACGTGTGAACCAGATGTCATGGCAATCCAACGGGTGGGATTCATCCTCTGGGGACCACGAATGTTCAAACGAAATGTTATCGCGGTCCATCCGTCGAGACGTTTCAGTTAAATGACTAAATGTGAACTGTCGTCATTATTTAAATAGAGAATTTGGTGACGAGAGAATCTGAATTATTATAAATTATAAATCATCAGTTTATTTTTTTTCTGTAGTTTAGATTTCACTTTTAGATTTTCACATTTTCGTTTTTGGGAGACTTTGTAGATTTCCTTCCAAGTTACAGAGAAGGGTATTATTCTATTTACACGTAACACTAAACATGGAATCCTCCCTGAAATATGTACTATATGTAATATCTACATAACTTTTAAGGTGGTGTGGTCGCACAATGAGTTCAAGATTTTTATCTAATAAAAGAGAAACTAGAGATGAATCCTCCACTCAAATATTGGGCCATTCCACTTCCGCTATCTCCAATTTTTTTTTAAAGGAATTGTATTCTTTCATTATCTTCAATCTCCTGGATATTAAATTCTGACAAATGAACCTGACGTCCTCTTTCCAGAAACTGTACGCGAGCATCCGCAGCGAGCCGTTCAAAATCCCCGTGGACGACGGGAACGACCTCACGCTGACCTTCTTCAACCCGGACCGAGAAGGCTGGCTCCTCAAGATGGGTGAGACGAATGGAAAAACCCGATCCGAGTCGCTCGGGAGGCTTTTCAGAGGATGTTATGAAACGTGTGTTTCTGTTGAAGGTGGTCGAGTTAAAACCTGGAAGAGGAGGTGGTTCATTTTGACAGACAGCTGCTTGTACTACTTTGAATACACCACAGTAAGAATCGCGTCTTTCTGCTCCCAACGTCCATGTGCAAATGTTGAAATGTCCCCCGTCTTTAATGTCCTCCTTCTCCTCCTCCTGCAGGATAAAGACCCCATCGGGATTATTCCTCTGGAGAACCTGTGTGTCGGGAAGCTGCAAGACGCCAGCAAACCGGTAGGACATTATCACACGTTAGCTGCTAAGTGAATCGCGCGGCCGCCGCTCAATGAATTCCCGACGCTAGCGCTGGAACCAATGAGTCACGAGGGCCCGACGACGCACACAGTAACGGTGCCGCGTTGTGCGTCTGCTTCCTGTGTTTGTACAGTATTGTCTGGAGTTGTATAACCCCAAAGGACAAAAGATCAAGGCGTGCAAGACGGAGAACAAAGGCCGAGTGGTGCAGGGCAAACACCAGTCCTACAAGCTCAGTGCAGCCGGCAGCGAGGAGCGCGACGCCTGGATCGATGCGGTCAGGTGAGAGCCGGCGAGTCGCGTTGGTCCTTCGGGTTTAGAGATATCAAACACGCGGTCACACACAGACAAAATTATTTAAAAAGCAAAAAAAAACGTACCAAAGTATTTCTTGGCTTGGAGTCTCAACACTTCAGCTTTTTGAACAAATTAAACAAATGAGCTTTAAAGGTATTGATGGGCGGACAGAGCTAGGCTAGCTCCCCCCCCCCCCCCCCCCCCCCCCCCCCCCCCCCCGTTTCCAGTCGTTATGCTAAGCTAAGCTAACCAGCTGGTGGCTGCAGCTCCATAGTGAAAATAAAGAACTAGAGAGTTGCATCCATCTTCTCATCTAATAGTCTAGCATAGCGTAAACCGGCCTATTTCCTAAAATGTCAATCTGTTAGATGAAACATCGACATTTTATTATACAAAATGATATATAAAGTACAAATGTTTGAACCAAATATTATAGAAATCGGTCCAATATTTGTTGGACATTTGAGATGGAGATAAAAACATTTGAAGGTTTCAGTTCAAATCGAGCAATTAGAAAATGTTTCTTTGGGTTCTGGGACATTTTTTATGGATGCTATTAACTAACTTAAAAACATAATCACCAGATTGATTGATTATGATGATGAATCATTAGTTGCACCTCTAGATAGCAGGTCTCACATGAAAAAAAGCTAATTTTTAAAATCTTAATCTTCTCCTTCAGGGCGAGTATCACCAAAGACCCGTTTTATGACCTGGTGTCTCTACGAAAGAGGAAAGTCATCAGCAACACCTCCTCATAGTGTTTGGATCTTGGACCACAACGTTGTTATGGATCAATCATCCGGGGATTTTATGCCAAGAGACCGTTCAGGAAAAATAAAACGGAATCGCTGTGTAAAGTGTAAAAAGAAAAGAAAAGAAAAGAGAACTTTAATGTAAAGTCTTCATATCACTGCACCGACTTCAGGGACTCACAATCCTACTGACTAACATCTGCAACATGCCATCCCTGGAATCTGATTGGCTGCTCCTGATGCCCCCCCCACCAGAGCCAGGTGGCTGGTGAGCGTCATGCACGGATTACTGAGCAGGCCAACTGGGTGCAGGTCCAGGGGCCTTAACCTCTGCCTCAAGTGGCTGTTAAAATTTGCGTTAGGAAAGAAGTGCAAAACCACCCCAAAATGACTAGAAAGAGACGTAAAACACCGACAAAGATGCACAGAAGGACTAAAACAAGATTTAAAATGACCACAGAGACAGAAAACTTCCACAAAGACAAGACAAATGACCAAAACAAGACTCAGAATGACCATAAAGAGGCTAAAAATGACTAAAACAAGATTTAAAATGACCACAAAGAGGCTCAAAATGACTTAAAGACACACAACTACTACGAAGGAGGAGCAGCCCGTCATTCATTCAGTCTGGGGGTCCAATGTCTCATCATCTGTCCGTGACTATTTATTGATATTATCTCATATTAGAATATGTCTGCATTCATTCATAACCGGGGCTTTAAATTTAAGCCTCAAAACATGTTTTATTATACATTTTTCTCTCTTGGTTTGTGATTTTTTTCCCTTTCCTGTAAACGTGTGGCTTTCCTCCTTCATGGATATCAGATTTGTACCTTTTAATGCTCAAATTGTTGTACATAAAGAGAAAAAAAGTCTTTCAATTAACTTATGAATACAAAATACTTTGGAGTTGTACAGTATATTTCTTTCTAGCTTGAACATATTTTTAATGACTGCATTTATAATATAATGACTGTAAACGGATGGAAGACTCAAACTACGTGTACATTAAACTGGTTTATTGTCCGTTTGTGTGTCTGTTTCTCCAGCAGATGGAGGTACATCATCACTTCAAACATTAACAATAACTTTCACGCCCCGACTATCTTCATCTTTTCATTACTGCGTGTGCCGATAAGAATTATGAAGCTGCTCAGAGGTCCTGTGGTGAGCTGACGAGCGTGGGAAGTCTCTTCCTGTGCAGTTCCTGAGAGTGTGTGTATGTGTGTGTGCGCGTGTGTGTGTGTGTGTGCGAAGCCGTGATAGAGAGCTGGGAGCAGGTGCAACAAAACACAAACAGAATTAAACATCTTCGGTATTCTTTGCTCGTTGTTTGATCGACTCGCCTGTAAAAAAAAATTACTTTTACTTCTTATATACTGTTATAGCTTTTATTAATAAATGTGTATAAATGAGTCTCTGAATGCTGTGTGAACTAACCCCTCTGCATAAAGCTTCATAATATATAGTTTTATTAATAAATGTGTATAAATGAGTCTCTGAATGCTGTGTGAACAAACCCCTCTGCATAAAGCTTCATAATATAGTTTTTATTAATAAATGTAATATAAATGAGGCTCTGAATGCTGTGTAAACTAACCCCTCTGCATAAACCTTCATAATATATATTTTTTATTAATAAATGTGTATAAATGAGGCTCTGAATGCGGTGAACTAACCCCTCTGCATAAACCTTCATAATATATAGTTTTATTAATAAATGTGTATAAATGAGTCTCTGAATGCTGTGTGAACTAACCCCTCTGCATAAAGCTTCATAATATAGTTTTTATTAATAAATGAGGCTCTGAATGCTGTGTGAACTAACCCTCTGCATAAAGCTTCATAATATAGTTTTTATTAATAAATGAGGCTCTGGATGCTGTGTGAACTAACCCCTCTGCATAAACCTTCATAATATATAGTTTTATTAATAAATGTGTATAAATGAGTCTCTGAATGCTGTGTGAACTAACCCCTCTGCATAAACCTTCATAATATATAGTTTTTATTAATAAATGTGTATAAATGAGGCTCTGAATGCTGTGTGAACTAACCCCTCTGCATAAACCTTCATACTATATAGTTTTTATTAATAAATATGTATACATGAGTCTCTGAATGCTGTGTGAACAAACCCCTCTCCATAAAGCTTCATAATATATAGTTTTTTATTAATAAATGTGTATAAATGAGTCTCTGAATGCTGTGTGAACTAACCCCTCTGCATAAAGCTTCATAATATATTTATGTGGAGATTTCTGGGTCAAAACATGACCTCATAGATATCACATGAAACTTCACCACTGACATTAAGAGGAGGGTTTATTGAATTACACGTTTTATGAGATGTGATGTTTAAATATGTAAATGAGGTGTTATTTAATGGTAACTTTTGGTAAATTTAGGAGAAATATGTGCAAATAAAGTAATTTTGTGTTTGATGAAGGTAACTAAATACAGAAATGTCGAGATGTATCTATATACACACACACACACACACACCTTCATGATAGTGCCTCGCCAACACCTATCACAGATATAGAGCAAAGAGGAAAATACACATTTTACTGACCTTAAGACATAATACATAGTTTTCTGTAAATCATTATCAAGGAATTCAAATTTACAAAAAAGCTCAAAAGAAATAAAGAAAATATCACAAATCATCATGAAGTGAGACATGAACTGGACTTTGTCTTTAGTCATACGTGTTCGAGCTGATGATGATGATGATGATGTACCTGAATGCAACTTAGATTTGTGTCTAAATTCTGATTAACTTTGAGCAAAGATAACCGACATTTTGTTCACACATTCATTAACTGAGACTTTTTACTCGACATTCAAAATCACACAAAACTCTGTTATTTTCATGTCTTTTATGCTACAGAAGCAGGATCTCAAGTGGTTCTCAGGGATTCACATTTTAAAACGCTTGTTTTCTCCTGAACAAACAAACCCAAAGTGTAAACATACAAAGTCCTCGCACAGCGTGTCATCAACACCGCACGGCGTACATTATTCACAGGCCGTGCAACACTTAATCTGTTACCGAGGGTCCCCTGCAAGGCGACACTCGGGGGGGAACAAACGGCACGGCTCAACACTTCTCCTGTCTCCATAGCAACCAGGTGTGATGTAATACCCCCGCGCTACCTGGGGTGACGCAGCCTTGGGCCGCTCTGTGGAGTTCAGGGTCGAGCATGAAATATAAAGAAATAAAATTTAAAAAAACCACTCTATTGTATTAATTTAATACAAAAAAACAACAACAATATAGAAAAAAACAAAACAAAACAACTGCGATGGAATTTCCCTCCGGCAGCACTTTGGCTTCAGTGTTGAGATTCTCTGGAGTTTTTTTGTCCTCACACGAGTAGTTAAACGACAGCGTCTTCTCGCCGGTCGCTCCCAGCAGGACCTCTTACCCAGAGTGCAACAGGACAAGGGCGTCACCGGGTCTCAGTGACGGGACGCCGGGACTTTTACGAGTGTCTGATCTCACGACTGGATGCAGTTCTTCTTTTGATGCCGCCGGCGGCCTTTCGATCCTGTTTAGAACAAAGAGAAAAAAGGATCAATAGCTCATTATTATTTTTGTGGGATGAAAAATGGCTCGTGAATAAAAACAAAAAAAAGGTATCAAAAAAGATACTAGAGATACTGACTAAGCCTGAACAGTTTGTAACTTTATAAACATGCACTTTTCACTTCATTTAATAGACCAAATAATGAATCAAATAAATAATCTGCAGATCCATTGCTAATAAAAAAGGGATTATTAGCATTATTGAGGACGTACCGTCGTCTCCGGTGTTGATGGTCTGCAGAGACATACTTCTCTGGAGGAGCTTTGTGGGCTTCTTGGTTTTGGGTTTCATTTGACCCAGTGTCTCAATGACCTCGAACGAGTCCTCCGCCTCAATTCCTGCGACGCCATTGGTCTCCGACGCCTTATAGATGGGGGCGGGGCTCTGAGGAGTGACCACGCCTTCCACTAAAGTCTCTGCGGCTCCTCTGGATTTCAAGAAATGCCTGAAAGAGGTGATTTGTTTCTTCGCTCCGAAGAGCTGGTTCTTCTTCGAGTCCCCCTTTCCATCCACGTCGTCGTCCTCTGCGGGTGCACCGGGACTCTGTGGGGGGGCGCGGTCCACCTTGTCCCCGCTGTTCCTGCCGGCGTGAAGGACGTGGTTCTGCAGGCCGTTCCTCGCATTCAGGCCGTTCCTCGCGTTCAGCGAGTCGCTCTGGGTTGAAAGGTCTTGCATGGAACCGCTGTGGCCCATGCTGTTCCCGAAAACTAAAGAGTACTTAGGATTGTGGTACTTATGCGCAGGTACCTTGAGTTCCACCTGTCTGGAGTCCCCGACGGACACTTGAAAGCGAGACGTGGAGACGGGCAGAGGCTGGATCTTCTCCACCTTCCTGATGGGCGTCGCGATCGGCGGCTTCGTGACGCTGAACTCGGTGTAGAGGTCCACCTGCTCGGACACGGCGTACAACTCCCTGAAGTCGCTGTCGAAGGAGTCCACGATCTGCCCCGACATCACGGTGATCGTGTTCCTGTCCATCCGAGAGGCGCTCCAGGTGAAGCTGCGGGAGAAGAGACGGCGTGAACGTGGAAGAAAGGAAACCCCAGCCGACATGAAGCCCGTTAGCGTAGCTTAGCATAAATACTGAAAACGGAGGGGGGAAACGGGTAGCCTGGCTTTGTCCAAAGGCAACACCATCGACCTCCCAGCAGCCAAAAGCCCACTAATCATCTTGTCATATGTCACTAGATCCACCTGGACAATAACAAAGAGTAAAACTAGTGTTTTCAATGGGGATCGTGTGCCGGACTGTTTCTGGACCGTGCAACAAGCAGAAACTAAAGAGTCACTGGTCCCATCCAGGAACCAGTCTGGTTCTGGTTCATAACCCACCTTAAAAACATGGAACGTGTCATATTTATTGATCAGATTAAACAAACAAGGTGTGTCGTCATTAGAGAGCTTTAAAAAAGGTGCCGATAGGTGGATGCTGTATACCTTTACACACAGCCAGGCTTCCAGACTTTATGCTAAGCTAAGTGCTATCAATGGTCTCATCTAACTCTCAGCAAGAAAGTAAACAAGCGAACGAATCCGTTGAAATATAAAATGTGTTTTAACTGGTTTGAATCGCCATATGTGATGTTTACAGGTGTGAGAACATCTGGAGTGTTGCGGGTTAACAACTGTATTTCACTGAAGCTGATCAATCCTTATAAAACGGCTTCCTGCCTCCGCGTAACAGCCTCATGCAGCTTCTCCACGTCGATCCCCAACTACAGATTAACCTGCAGCACCGACTGCTGATAAGAAGCATTCCAGTCATTCCACAAGATATTATGCTTCACAAAGTCTTACATAAGTTAGTAGTCTGAGAGGGTTTTCTATTGTGCTGCAGGCTGAACATTTTAAATATTAAAAGATTAAAACATTTGGATATGGAGTGGAAAACAGCCAGCAGTCAGTTTGAGTCACTCTGAACGTGCAAAGTGGAAATAAATGTAATAAAATGGAGAAATGCACAATGTTTTGAACAATAGAATCGTGCAGGGATGACGTGCTTCAGTGGACCGACGCGAGAAACACCCCAAAAGGATTCTTCCTTTAAATTTGGATTATTGCAGAAACTAAACTCTGTGAACTTGGGACAGCGACTTCGTTATGTATTGGATTATCTAAAAAAAAATGCCGACAAACTTGATGTGGCGTGCTGGTGATATGATGACGTCACGCACAACCGGTCTGGTTCATTCATGAATTTAATTTGCACCTCAGAGAAGTTCCCTTGAATTGTCTGTGAGAACGGGTCTGTTTACGGGACCTTGAAACGGATGTTCCTACGCTTATTAAAATGTTACGCATTTCATTTTATTTGATCAGATATAAAAGAAGTTTGTTTACGCGGGGAATGTTTTGTTTTTGTTTGTCGATTGTGGGTCTTTGTTTTGCAGGAAGTGTATGTATTGAGAAATCTTGTTTTTGTTTTCGAAAAAGCTTTTATTTATATATATATATATATATATATATATATATATATATATAAATAAATAAATAAATAAATAATTAAAAAATATATACATTTAATAAAAAACAAATATATATATATATATATACATTTTAAAAGAATTAATATATATATATTTAAAAAATATATTATATATATGTATATTATAAAAAAAGATATATATTTTTTTCTTCACAAAAGAGTTACTAGAAATAATAATAATACATCTTTCAAAAGATCCGTCTCAGCTGTGAATAATGGATAACCATGCTCACCTGTAAGACCCAAACATGACTTTCTCTCCGTCCACCAGCATGTATTTAGAGCACAGGGACCCGGGCAGCTTCCCAAATGACAGGGCCAGCCCCGAACCTCTCACCATCCGCACACGGAGATTCTGTGAAGAAACACCCGCCTGATTACACACGCCGGGTAGCTTAGCATCACACGGGCGAGCCCCAGTAAACTCACTGGGCTGTCACACATTGTGCATTGTGCATTACTGACATAATGACGCGCCAAGTCAAACACTGAGGAACATTTCTCAAGGAAATAAAACCCTTTTAGCTGCATGTGTTTACTTAAAGGGAAGAGAAAGGAAAGGAGACGTGAACACCGAGTGGACACACTGGGAAGGGAGGCGTCCAGTTACGTTGGACTTGTTCTAGGAGTCTCTGAATGTTCACTTGTGAGAAGTGAGAGTAACGGAGCCCAGCGCTCTGAAAAGGCCTTTCACTGCCTCATCAACCGACACCACTGTAACCAGGTGTCCCAGTGCTCCAGGTAAACCGGACTGGAGCTACACAGCTCGGATCCCATGTGGAGATCGGATGACCGTCTGGCTCGGTGAACTGCTGTTCGCTCCGAACCCAGATCAGCTCTTAGTGTCACACATAAAACTGCATTACGTATTAATTTATAAAAAGCAAGATGATTAGTCTTTTTTTAACCCCCATATACAGAAGAGGGGCGAAAGCATCAATGCATTTGCTAAAAAGATCTTTACTAAAAACTTATTAGTCCTCATTTATGAAAGTTTGTTTTTTGTAGAATTCATTATTTCCAATCATATTATTAGTGTGGAATATATTATTACAATATATATTTTAAATCAATGAGTTATAATATGGGTAATTCTTGATCTAGGTACAAAAGAATGAAGGTTAAAGGGTTAGTTCATCCAAAAATCAGTCATCCCAAGCAACATCAAGCAATGAAAACAAATAGGTGGTTTTGAATTTCTTAACATTTTGTTCAAATGCTGTAAACACCACAAATGAAAATGCCTTTCCCCTCCATTGTGAAGGTAGAAGTCCCAAAGCCGAGGGCAATACACCTGAAACCAGCCTCACGAAACAACGAGGGGTTTGTTTAGATTTCTGCGGTTTGAATGCGGTTATTAAAAAAAGAAAAAAGACCAGAATGCAGCAGCAACTATATCGACTGAAGGAGGCATAGAGCCGTGACCCACTTGGGTGTTTCCATGTTCCTTTAGTTTGTGTATTTGTATTAACGAGTCGTCCCCCCCCCACCCACCCTCTCTGTCACGCGCTCCAGTGTTTGCTGAGCTCACCCGCAGATGCACTGCATTGATCTGCAGCCGAGTGCACATGTCCAGGAAGTGGGGCACGCCCCGGGCCTCCAGCAGAGCGTAGACGGCCACCCCGCGCCGTGACGTGGCATCCAGCAGGTCCTGGAGGATCTGCAGGTCTGTCAGGGAGTCCATGACTATGGCTACCACCTGGGGAACATAGAAGAGGGGGTGGGGGGTTAAGTGCAGCCAAGCAGGCACAGCAGCAGTAATGTAATATAACTAAGAACATTTACATATTTTAAATACAGAGTATTTCCATGTCGTGCTTCTTTATACTTCTACTCACGAGGATTCAGAGGGGGGGGATTGGACTCTTTTTTTTTTTTTTTTTTTTTTTACACAGCTACTTTACATTTTACATCCACAATATATGATGAGCTTGAAAAATAAAAAAGCATAGTTATTAAACCAGTGGTTTACAGACCCATCTGATGAAGCAGTGTCAACCATCATGTCAATCATTTAAACTCATGGCTATTAAGTCAACAGTTAGCTAGCATTCAGCTACATTTTTTAACAGCATCCTACATTAAAAGCAAACTTTAACTGTATTCGTTAGCTATCCATTTGAACCATTTATCAAATAGTTTCAGCGAGCTAAATGTCGCCATTTATCCTTTACGTTAAAGGTGCCATTGATAGCATTAAGCCAATAGATGTGGATGGTCCCAACCATTTCACGTGTAGCTTATGTTTTACCCGTTTATCCATTACTTTTTGCTAATTATTTATTTTGCTAACTATTCCACCTGTATCACTTTTAGCTAACGGTTTTAACGGTTCCATTAGCTTACTGTTTCAGCTATCCACTACTATTCTTCCATAACCTTTACCCACGGGACATTTTGTTTAGGTTTCTTTTTCTTGGTGAACCTTTTCTTTGTCAATACCTAACTTCAACTTAACCTTGGAGTCATCTTTTATTTCAGGATGACTTAGTTTCACTGTAAAACCCTCCCCAACCGGACGGTTTGGTAAAGATGTCACATGTGATGATTTCCGGGAATATTTCGATAATGTACGTCTCCCTACAGCAACCAATAACCCGCCTGCTGCAACATTATGAATTGTGACATCTTTCACCACCCTCACTGCTGATGAACACAATCTCACACATAAGCGGTGTTGTGATACAAAACTAACAGTTGATGCTTCCGGGGAACCTGTTTTTCCAGCCGATTCAAAGGTCGACGAGACAAAGCCGAGCCACAGCTAGGAATAACATGCAACGGCTAATTATTATTTCAACAGCAGTTTCTGTGATCAAGACAACAAACATACGAGCTGAAGGAAGTAATCATCCGGTCACAAGACACCACATAAAATACAGGAATCAGTCAACTGTACACAGAGCAAAAGGTAATTTCCTCTTTTTTTTTTTTTTTTGTACTTCAATGAATACTGTATTGAAGAAATACTGTATGCTCCAATAAATAAACATGACGACGATTACAGTGAAGCATTTTACAGACAAATTTACAGTTAATCACGTGAGGCATTTTACCACCCGATTTCCTTATTATGGTTCTCATCTACGCGTTTGGGCCGGATCCAACAACCACCAAACAAGTTTTCCTGGCAGACAGACAAGGTAACGTGAGAAAGAGGTCCAGTCACATTTGAATAGGCGTCAATTACCAAAAGTAAACCATGCAGGAGGCTATATTAAGTCACAAATACGCGTCTTAACTGGTTTATTAGGTCGAGTGTTGAGAAAAACATTAGTACAGGGAAGCAGACGCGATACGTCAGTCAGTGTAAATTCAGGTTAAATGTGAAACACTTTGGTGAAGGAAACCGTGAAACATTTTGGGAACAAAACTCATCGCATTCTTTCCCAAAGTTAAGGGGCCAGTAGCTCTAAAAAGTCAACTTTTTCAACAAACTCTTTATCCATTACTTCTTGCAAACTATTTCTTTTAGCCAACTGTTTCAACTCTTTATCCATTACTCTTGGCTCGTGATTTCAACTGTTTTACTTTTGTGCTTTTATGTCCTCGAGTGCAATTTAGAGTTAATCATTTTCCCATTACGGCTCTCATCTACCTTCTTGGGCCGGATCCAACAACCTCCAAACAAGTTTATTCTGGCAGACGGACAACGTTACGTGTGAAAGAGGCACAGTCAAATTTGAATAGGCATCAATTATCACAAGTAAACCATTCATGAGTCTAAATAAAGTCTAAACTTCGACTATACCTTGAATAGGGAGGGTAGAGCCGTAGTAGCACTCTAGTAGCACTTTAATGTCCTTGACTGATAGCACTTTGTTGTTTAGCACTTAGTAGCACTTACGGATAGCACTTTGTTGTTTAGCACTTTAGTAGCACTTAAATGTCTCTTACTGATAGTACTCTGTAGTTTAACACTTTAGTAGCACTTAAATGTCTCTTACTGATAGTACTCTGTAGTTTAACGTTATTGAAGAAATTGTACTTGCTTGATTCTTGTTGTTCTGAGTTTGGACTCATGGTTTAATGCACTTATTGTAAGTCGCTTTGGATAAAAGCGTCAGCTGAATGACATGTAATGTAAACAAAGTAAACACACACTTGTCTTAACTGGTTAGTAGGTTGAGTCTTGAGTGTAAATCCACCTGTTGCTTTTAGGTCAACGACTTTGGTCTAGATTGAAATATCTCAACAACTATTTGAAGGATTTCCATTCAATTTTGTACAGACAGTCATGATCCCCAAAGGATGAATCCTAATGGTTTGGTGATCCTCTGACTTTTTCCTCTAGCGCCACCATGAGGTTGATATGTGTGGTTTTTGAACGACATGCGTCTAGAACCATTGGATTGCCATGAACTTTGGTTCATGTTCCCCTCAGGTTACATGTGAACCACCTTGGTGAAGGAAATAGTTAAATAGTTCGAGAACAACACTCATTGGTTCTTGGCCAGAGTTAAGGGAACGGTATCTCTAAAAAGTCTACTTTTATTAAGCTGAGAAAACAGCCCTCTTTTCAGCTTTGGGACAAAAGCATTTTCCAGCTGATTAAAGAGACTTTTTAAAAATAGTTTATTTAGCTTTAGAAGTAGGAGAATGTTCTCAAGACATAAAGGAACACTGTGGAGCAGAAAAAGTTGCACACAATGGTACATTGAACTTGTACAGAAGTACACCATTAAGTGCTGTATTATGCATGGTTTCGGAGAAATAAACGCTACATTAAAAAACAGATATAATATATATATATACTGTAAAGGCCTTATGTCACCGTGGGAATGCAAAACACTTGCCAGCAAATATGAAATGTCTTTATTAAATAGTTTTATTGTTAAAGGTAAGAACAGGAGTGGTCTGTGCTGCCTTGGAAGTATTAAGTTCCTATGTGCTGTCGTTTCATGAATACAACCGCAATTCACTCCTATCGGCACAACTTGATTAATTTGATGCCTCCAATCACGCTGCAAAAGCTCAGAAAAAGCAACTTTGTTCAGAGACAAAGTTTGTGGGTTTATTTGCGCCACATAATATGAAAGAAAAACGTGTGAATTGATTGCACAGGAAAAAAAACACCCAGGTGTTAGTCCAGGTGTATAAACATGACGGGAGTATAATTATGCTTCTTGTTCAAGACTATAAATACATTAAAAAAAATAAATATATATATATATATATATATATATGTAAATTAAAAAATATATATATAAATTAAAATATTTTTTTTAATATATATATATATATATATATATATATATATATATATATATATATATATATATATATATATATACACACACACACACACACACACACATACATACATATACACACACAAATACATTACATTTAGCTGACTCAATAAGTGCATTCAACCATGAGTACAAACTCAGAACAACAAGAATCGAGAAAGTACAAATACTGTTGAATATGTATATATATATATATATATATATATATATATATATATATATATATATATATATATATATATATATATATATATATATATATATATATATATATATATATTTTTTTTTTTTATACACCTGGACTAACCCTGTCTGCTTGCAACCCACAACTGGACAACTGTGCTTTATTTATTGATTTGACATTTTTTAAATATATATGATGTAGCCTTTTTCTGCTTCCAGAAGTGAGTGTGTGTGTGTGTGTCTTTCTGTATAAAGAAACTCTTAACTTCAGGATACTGAAACTAAAATGTACCCCGTGTCATGTTTGGCAGGCTCTCGGGAGTAGACGATTCCCTTCCCTTCAAGGGGAACAATCTCAGTGTGCTGTCATGGCCCTGAGCAGTCATTCACATCTCAAAGTAAGTCAGATTATTCACCAATAACGGCTCCAACTAACCAATCCCTCAGCCAGCCTTGTCCGGATAAGTTTATCTTCGATCAGAGGGAGCTGCGGGAATCTCTGAGTGGGTGAAGGAAAAATACAGAAGCACTGTACCAACTGTATCTTTCTGCTGCAAGTCCTGATGTGAAGCTGACATTTAGAGCCGCTTGGCCTTTCACCGTCTGCACTTAGAACTCAGCTTGTTTAAACTTGCACATGACTCTCCCATTGATGCGCGTTTGTTTTATTGAAGCCGTGGGCGTGCGATAAACCCTTCCCCGTCTTTGTGTCTTACCGGAAAACTCAAGAGTGTGCAAAATGTGATTCTGTCTGTACATATCAGGTTTTATAAGAGGTCTGTAGAGGAGTCGGTTGTGTGATTACTGCAGCTGACAGTTGCGTAATAATGATGAATACGTTAGGTTTTTCTGTACCTAAAGATCTACCTGAATGTTCTGCACTTGACTGTAATATAGATTTTATTAAGAGCTAAAGAGACACATCATCATCTTAATTTGGCTTTGGAACCAGGTGCAGGGATGACGTTGTGTGCGTTTACTACCATTTCTCTTGTATTAACCCACCAGAAGATGACATGAACAGGTAATGGAAAATGGAAAAGCAAATACCACTTCCAGTCAATCAACAATAATTAAAAATGCAATGAAAATTGAGCAGTGAGTACAGTAATCAGATGTTAGCTTATCAACCTTTGACACAGCAAACAAAAGCAAGCCTATGAATCTTGTAACACAGTGCAATGGTGTGCGTGGGGCTCTAATACGATCAAACAATACTGCAATATGCAGTATACACCGATTGAGCGTGTAGTATACACAACCATCGTTTTTTTTTAGCATTAGGTCATGTAGCCATAAGTCATTAAATATACCACTGTAAGCTTCTTGTTTAAAAATGGAACGATTAAAAGTCTACCGGATTAAGAGTTTTTCCAACAACTCATAAGAGAGAGTTGTAATTTAAACCAACAAAATATACAGCAGTAGGAAAGTCAGCTATAAAAATAAAGAAATAAAGACGGTTTGTTTTCAACAGACTCACAAAGCTAACGTTGGCTTAATTAGCTCGTTAGTTAAAGCTGATTAAATCTGTCAGAATCAGACGTCATTTCAGTCGAACAAATCCACGGCCGTCAGTCAAACATCAGAACGAGTCAGCTGGAAAAATGTGAAGGTCAGTGAAAGTTAAATAAAATTTTAAAAAAGACTGTGTTTATTCATAAGCTAACATTCGCTGAATTAGCCAGTTAGCTCGAGTTAATTAACTCTACCGGCAACAATCAATGTCAGGTGGTAAAAGAAGGCCGGCTCACCGACTATTAAAGTAAAACACTACTTTTGTTTACGTCTGTGCCAAGAACCATTGTTTATGAAATGACAATGAATTTTGAAGCTAAATCTGCCACCGTTATGGGGTCGGCTGTAGCTCATGGGGATGAGTGGCCGTCCCGTAAGGTAGTCGGTTCGATCCCCGCTCTCCCCATTAGTTGCATGTCAAAGTGTCCTGGAGCAAGGCACCGAACCTCCAGTTGCTCCCCGGGCTCCTTAATAACTAAGGATGGGTCAAATGCAGACAAGATTTTCCCCGCGGGGATGAATAAAAGTTTACATTTCTTACCATGTAGCTCGACAGGAAGCTAGTTTACCTTTCCATTAAATTTAAGGATGTAAAAGATTATAAAACCAAACATATCAAAATGATTGATGCGATACAAAGCAAACTGCATGCATGCATCAATTGTAGGTAATAACTCCGAACTGTCATTTTGATTTGAATTTTCTCGTAAAGTCGAAGTGCGTTTCGAACAAACAAGTTAAAACACGTCTGAAGCTCGTCGCGCGCACCGGAAGGCTGAGGAGTAAAGTCCTTGTTTAGTCAGAATCCTCGACTAAACAAAAAAAAAAGGGACGAATCGTCTGTTAGTTGTCTATATTTTACTCAAGTTGATGTCGACACCAATATGTTATTCTCAATAAAAAAACGTCCGATGGTTTATTTACGATTAAATACACGTTAAGTATGCTTTAAACGTCACGCTGTCATTTCAAGCCGTCTCATGTACTCACAAAGACATGACACGTGTGGAGAGATTTCATTCAGCTCAGCCTGGGGGGGTCTTCGTCTCTTTCACCTGGCGGAGGCGGTCACATGATCACCTGTAGCCAATCATTTTGAATATTTCAGAAGCATTGTTCTGCTGTGGGCCAAGTATTTCGGGGACGGTCGGTTATTTTCACGTGGTCCTAAAATGTGTTTTACTTTTTCTTTTCTTTTTTAAAAAAGGGCCACGTGAGGACTTCAGGTTCAACAATGTGGTTTGTGACACACAAACACCGGCTTTGAGATTTAGAAGACTGTTCTGATCCATTAAATCTGCATGAGTCATTCCTTTTCTGCCTTAATTTATTGGCACGCAGCGTAAAACGGTTTGACGAACATTGTGCAAGAGCAAAGTAGAAGGGCAAATGAGAAATAATTGGTTTTGCAATTTAATAGTCAACTGTTTTGGTCTTTGATTCCTTTTTGAAGTCTTAGTTTTTTTTTTTCAATCAAAGCGTAAACTAATTATAATATAATGAATAATTTAAATAAATGATAGCTAATCAAATATTAATATGTGTTGCTTTCAATCTGAAATGGAAATGTGTGAATAAAATTGAGACCAAATAAGATATTTGAAGACGTCGCCATTGACTTTAGAAAACTGGAAATATTTCCCCCCATTTTCTGATATTTTACACATAAATCAAATTGATTGGTCAAGATAATAACAGGTTAAATACAAATGTAGTTTTTTATAAAGGTTGGACTGTTTTACATCATTTTTTTCTCGTGATTCTCACACACAAACAGGTATTAATGCAGTATTAAACCAGGGAAGAGAATACTTTAACAATTAGGCAACGGATGCTCAATAATACTTTTGCTTAATTTATGAAACAAAATATTGCTAAACATGTATTCGTGTTAGAAACAGGTTGACAGATGTATATACATTGAATTACAATAAAAAGGTAATCAATACAATAATAATTCCATAAGTTACCTTGTGCGCGTCCTGTATGAGACTCCTCACCACCTGCTTGATGCGGGGCCCGGACCCTTTGGGGGGGTTGGAGTACATGGACACCCGGGTCACCCCCTTGTAGACCCCGCTGCTGCCGGGCCAGCCGATGTCCAGAGGTGGGACCTCCGTGTCGGACATCTCGGGCCAGTAGGTGGAGTGGACCCCGGAGTCCGCGCTGGGGGACTCCTTGGCCTTCTCGTGCTCTCCGGACTCGGACTCGCTGTCCGTCTCGTACTCCTGAAACGTCTTCCGGAGGACCGCGACCTCCCCGGCCGAGAGGAAGTCCTTGACGTGGTCCTCCTTGAGGCGCATCTTGAACGCGCCGTCCCCGTTCTTCAGGAGCTGCTCCAGGGCCGCGCGCTGCTCCTCGCTGTAGTAGAAGCCCGGTTGGGTCTCCGGGATCTTCTCGTTCACGTGCTCGTCGTCCAAGCACACCAGCTGGGACTCCGCCATGGCAAAAGGTGCAAGTTCCGCCTCCCCCGCGGGCCGCCGGTCGCTCCTGGTCGGCTGCTCTCCCGACGCTGTGCGGGCAGGTACTGCGGGTTCTCAGGTGAGTCTTCTCAGGTGAGACGCAGGGGGCGGGACCCAACGGAACTGTTTTGAAAGGCCCACTTCCTGTTGTAAAACCTTCGGAATAAAAGACACATTTGGTGTTAAAAGTTGTGCTTGTTTAGTTATTTTGTGTTATGTACTTTTCTTTTTGAGGGTAACATTTAGCTTGTAAATTAAAAGAAATTAAAAGAAAGGAGTGTTTTGGGAGTCTCCCCTGGTTGAACTCACTAACATAGAAAATATGATTCATCTTTATAATGGTGAGATTATATTAATTAACAATGCACTATTTGTTTAACTAGTCACTGGTGCTGACATGCTGTACAAACAGTAACTTAAGTACACAGCTGTACTTTTCAAGGCAGCACTTGTACTACTCCACATTACGATACTTAATACATTCATCTAAAACATACATTCTATCAGATCAAGATTTCACATTAAAAGACCAGAAAATACAACACAGTTAAAGAACAAAGAAGTAGTCTCCCAACCTTTTTGACTTGTGACTCTTCACAGAAATAACAGTGTAGTTGTGTCTCCTTGTTGTTGTTGTGTTGTCATTGTTGTGTCCTCCTTGTTGTTGTCGTTGTCATTGTGTCCTCCTTGTTGTCGTTGTGTCCTCCTTGTTGTCGTTGTGTCCTCCTTGTTGTTGTCGTTGTCATTGTGTCCTCCTTCTTGTCGTTGTGTCCTCCTTCTTGTCGTTGTTGTCATTGTGTCCTCCTTGTTGTCGTTGTGTCCTCCTTGTTGTCGTTGTGTCCTCCTTGTTGTCCTTGTTGTCCTTGTTGTCGTTGTGTCTCCTTGTTGTCCTTGTGTCCTCCTTGTTGTCCTTGTGTCCTCCTTGTTGTCCTTGTGTCGTCGTTGTGTCTCCTTGTTGTCGTTGTGTCCTCCTTGTTGTCGTTGTGTCCTCCTTGTTGTCCTTGTGTCTCATTGTTGTCGTTGTGTCCTCATTGTTGTCGTTGTGTCCTCCTTGTTGTCGTTGTGTCCTCCTTGTTGTCGTTTGTGTCCTCCTTGTTGTGGTTGTGTCCTCCTTGTTGTCGTTGTGTCCTCATTGTTGTCGTTGTGTCCTCCTTGTCGTTGTGTCCTCCTTGTTGTGGTTGTGTCTCCTTGTTGTCGTTGTGTCCTCCTTGTTGTCGTTGTGTCTCCTTGTTGTGGTTGTGTCTCCTTGTTGTCGTTGTGTCCTCCTTCTTGTTGTCGTTGTGTCCTCCTTGTTGTCGTTGTGTCCTCCTTGTTGTCGTTGTGTCTCCTTGTTGTCGTTGTGTCCTCCTTGTTGTCGTTGTGTCCTCCTTGTTGTCGTTGTGTCCTCCTTGTTGTCGTTGTGTCTCCTTGTTGTCGTTGTGTCCTCCTTGTTGTCGTTGTGTCCTCCTCGATGTTGTTTTGAGTTCCACCAACGAAACCCAAAAAATCCCCAAATTTGTAAATCAGAACTTTTCTTCTTCTTCTTCTCACATTTATCCCCTCGGAGTCATCTGGTGACCCTTTGGAGGGGCCCGACCCTGAGGTTGAGAACCACTGGACAAAACTGGCTGTATATTAAAACGAGCTCCACCAATCTAATGTCATGTATAATAATATATCGGTCACATGGGACTTTTTACTGCAATACTTTTGATACCAGTTGCAAATACTTTTAGGTGGGAGTTTTAAAACGCAGGACTTTTATTAGTAATGTGAGTTATAATCTGAATTAACTCTCAATTTAAATATAATTATTTTAAAGAAGAATCATAATTTCAATAGAGAATTATCGAGGGCCAGTTTGATGGTTGCGTTTGTGTGCTTCTCGTCCACTTGTAAAGATGAAAACTACTGTCTGTGGCCTGCAGGGAGTATTAATGGCGTGTTTGATCTGCGGCTCCTGCTGTTGAAGTGTCCTTGAGCCATGCGACACTGAGGCCTCATTACTCCTGAAGACCAAGACCAGGCTGCCTTTCATGTGCTGGGTAAGTGGAACCACTTTACTGGAAAAGCATTACATATAATTGCCGTCCATTATATGTCAGCAAGGGTGTGTTTTTAATGACAGGTTTTACAGATGAATGGATTAATTTGTCTATAGACGGAAGTGTACTTACGGTCCTATAATCTTCTGAAGCCTCACAGTGTGTTGAGGAAAGAGGCTGAGATTTCAGATTGTCTAGACTTTATTCTTTTTTTAGCATCAATTCATTACAGATTCCTATAATAACGGCTACTGATGCATAGTTACTTGTTGACTCAGTTATTTGAACGGACAATATGTATTAAAAGGGGTTACGCTTCTGCCTATCAAGGTCATGACTGGGTAGAAAAATATAATATAATGTATATAAGTAGTGGACGTGCGGTCACGACTTCACCCATTTGTTTGTAGACTGATCTTTTGAAGCCTTTTGGCCGTCGCCATCTTGGCTTTTTGCAACCAGTGAACGAATGGGACGATATTTTGACTTCGGATGAGTGACGTAGAGACGGCGTATACGCCTGGTAGCCCCGCCCTAAAGCATCCCCTGCTTTATGGTCTGTTTCACTCTAAATGGACTATAATGTACTAAATGAACATCACGCTGTATTGAAGAAGACTTGAAACTAGAGATTGAGACCAAAAACTAATGTTTACAATGTTTACTGAGGGAATAAATCAAGAGAAGTAGAGTCATTTATATAGACTTCTATACAACCAGAGGAGTCGCCCCCTGGTGGTCAGGAGAGAGAATGCAGCTTTAACACATGAAGCATAGACTTCTATACAACCAGAGGAGTCGCCCCCTGGTGGTCAGTAGAGAGAATGCAGCTTTAACACATGAAGCATAGACTTCTATACAACCAGAGGAGTCGCCCCCTGGTGGTCAGTAGAGAATGCAGCTTTAACACATGGAGCATAGACTTCTATACAACCAGAGGATTTGCGCCCTGGTGGTCAGGAGAGAGAATGCAGCTTTAACACATGGAGCATAGACTTCTATACAACCAGAGGAGTCGCCCCCTGGTGGTCAGTAGAGAGAATGCAGCTTTAACACATGAAGCATAGACTTCTATACAACCAGAGGAGTCGCCCCCTGGTGGTCAGTAGAGAATGCTGCTTTAACACATGGAGCATAGACTTCTATACAACCAGAGGATTTGCGCCCTGGTGGTCAGGAGAGAGAATGCAGCTTTAACACATGGAGCATAGACTTCTATACAACCAGAGGAGTCGCCCCCTGGTGGTCAGTAGAGAGAATGCAGCTTTAACACATGAAGCATAGACTTCTATACAACCAGAGGATTTGCGCCCTGGTGGTCAGGAGAGAGAATGCAGCTTTAACACATGGAGCATAGACTTCTATACAACCAGAGGAGTTGCCCCCTGGTGGACAGTAGAGAGAATGCAGCTTTAACACATGAAGTATAGACTTCTATACAACCAGAGGAGTTGCCCCCTGGTGGACAGTAGAGAGAATGCAGCTTTAACACATGAAGTATAGACTTCTATACAACCAGAGGAGTCGCGCCCTGGTGGTCAGGAGAGAGAAAGCAGCTTTAACACATGAAGCATAGACTTCTATACAACCAGAGGAGTCGCCCCCTGGTTGTCCGTAGAGAGAAAAAAAAGGCAATTCAGCAATGATTTTACTTTTCAGAACCTTACCAGTAAGTCTGTACGCGGCTTCTCTTTCTATGAATTACCTCAGAAGTCTCTCGTCGTCGTCAAGGATTTTATTGCGAGTAAGTTACACGTCAAGCTTTTTTTTTCCATAAGAAAACTTTTTTGTGGTATAAAAACGGGACTCCACAAACAGCATGAGCAGAAAAAGTTGTTCAACGGTCGATTCTCCGGCAGACATTCTGCAAATAGTAAAAAAGTTTCCTCGGCGCCGCATGTCGCAGAGTCAGTGTTTCTGCTCCTTTCTGCAGAGCACATGTGAATGTTAAACGACTCAGTTCTTTGGGCACTCGTGACGACCTCGAGGTTAGACGAGTCTTTCTCTGCATCGCCCTCACAGCCGCACTGTGTAGTTGGCAGGAAACAGCCCGCTTTTCCCCCGCAGCCGCCCTCTCCACCACGACGCGTCAGAGCGGTCCAACAGCTCGATGACGTCGCCGGCTTTGAAGCCGAGTTCGTCGTCTTCCTCCGCGTGGAAGTCGTACAGCGCCTTCGCCTGGTGCGTGGTCGCCCTCTGTGGGACGGAGGAAGCACGACGGTCAATACCTCGCGGACGACTCGGTTATCTTCAGTGATAAATATGAGTTCAATGGGGTGTTGAAGTTTGATTTATTATATATATAAAAAAAATGTTAGTACATAGAAATGTGTGTACAATAACTCCATGATTTGTTTTAATTTATTCAATTTAAACTAAAACATTTGTTTATGTTGCGTCATTCTTAATTCTCTTGTTTTTGTTGTGAGGAGAGAGGACGGCAGGCTGACCTGAGGCAGCGGCAGGGTTTCAGACGCCCGGTGAGGGGGATGAGCGGCTGTGACGGGGCTGCTTCTTCCTGTGTGACCGATGGTGTGCGCTCGCTCCTCCAGACCCACTTTCTTAGCCTGGAAGAGACATCATAAACCTAAGTATTTAATCTTTTATTAAACTTAACTAAGTATTTCATCATCTTTTATTAAACCTAACTATTTCATCTTTATTTAACCTAACTAAGTATTTCATATTTTATATTTAACCTAACTAAGTATTTAATAATCTTTATTAAACCTAACTAAGTATTTTATCATCTTCATTAAATCTAAGTATTTCATCTTTATTAAACCTAACTAAGTATTCCATCTTTTATTTAACACAATTAAGTATTTAATCATATTTTATTAAACCTAACTAAGTATTTCATATTTAACCTAACTATGTATTTCATCATCTTTTATTAAACCTAACTAAGTATTTCATCATCTTTATTAAACTTAACAAAGTATTTCATCATCTTTATTAAACTTAACTAACTATTTCATCTTTATTTAACTAAGTATTTCATATTTAACCTAACTATGTATTTCATCATCTTTTATTAAACCTAACTAAGTATTTCATCATCTTTATTAAACTTAACAAAGTATTTCATCATCTTTATTAAACTTAACTAACTATTTCATCTTTATTTAACTAAGTATTTCATATTTAACCTAACTATGTATTTCATCATCTTTTATTAAACATAACTATGTATTTCATCATCTTTATTAAACTTAAAGTATTTCATCATCTTTATTAAACTTAACTAACTATTTCATCTTTATTTAACTAAGTATTTCATATTTAACCTAACTATGTATTTCATCATCTTTTATTAAACATAAATAAGTATTTCATCATCTTTATTAAACTTAACAAAGTATTTCATCATCTTTATTAAACTTAACTAACTATTTCATCTTTATTTAACTAAGTATTTCATATTTAACCTAACTATGTATTTCATCATCTTTTATTAAACCTAACTAAGTATTTCATCATCTTTATTAAACTTAACAAAGTATTTCATCATCTTTATTAAACTTAACTAACTATTTCATCTTTATTTAACTAAGTATTTCATATTTAACCTAACTATGTATTTCATCATCTTTTATTAAACATAACTATGTATTTCATCATCTTTATTAAACTTAAAGTATTTCATCATCTTTATTAAACTTAACTAACTATTTCATCTTTATTTAACTAAGTATTTCATATTTAACCTAACTATGTATTTCATCATCTTTTATTAAACATAAATAAGTATTTCATCATCTTTATTAAACTTAACAAAGTATTTCATCATCTTTATTAAACTTAACTAAGTATGTAATACTCTTAATTAAACCTAACTAAGTATTTCATCTTTATTAAACCTAACTAAGTATTTAATCATCTTTTATTAAACCTAAAGTTGTTTCCTTTGAAGTCTGAGGTTTATTTTGAAAAACCTGTCCATGTTGCTCCACCTGACAGACTGCTGCTTTAAAATAAACACGTGTCCACGTTGACCCAGTTATAGTTAATAGTCTGACTAGATCTTCTCCAATGTCATTAAAATAATTAAAGTCAGACAGGTGGAGGAAAGTGTACCAGCTGGTTGTGAGGCGGGTCTGAAGCTCGGCGGCTGGCAGCGGCGATGGCTGCCGCCGCGTTACGTTGTTCAGGTAGACTTCCCCTCTTCACCTGGAGAAACACAGCTTTTATATCCACATGTTCAATAATCGAGTGTTTCTCATCTGATGGGAAAACAAATTAAACATTGAGGCTACGATCTATTATTTATAAATAAAAACACATGACAGTATTCATTATTTACCAACATGCAAAAAAATTGTTAAACAAATGTAGATGAGAAAATTGGTGTTCAAGATGTGGAAATCAATCATGAATTATTTAATAAACAAATTATTGATTTATAGGTTATTCAAGAATATTTCCGTTTGTGAAAGTAATCATTTAGTTTTTGTTGTCAATTTAGTACAATATATGTTAATAATCTAGCAAAACATTATAATCATAACACTATAAGAATTAAATAATTAATTATTTAAATCGTAAAGAAAATGAATGAATGAATCAAACCAAGCAATATTCACGATTACATGTTTGACTGCTGAAACACGTCAACAGCTTTCAGATGCACGACAATTAATACATATAAAAAGGTGTAAATATGACAATTAATGATTAATATTAACAAGGACTTCCTCCGCAGCTGATTTCGCGCTCATTAAGGAGCAAATCCACAAAGAATGGACTGCGAAAAAATAAAAAAAAACATTGTGCACACGGTCGCTTTTTTGTTTGCACAATAACTTTGTAGAAGTAGAAATCCTTCTTGTCCATTTCTAAGCACGTTGCTATGGTAACGACCTCTTTAGCTTCTTCTTTTTACGAACTCAGTCTGAACAACTTACGGACGGGACGACGGCGGGGTTCTTGTTGTCCGAGCTGCCGTCGTTGAGGTAGATCTCCTTGGTCTTGGAGATGGAGGTGGACTTGTAGAACTCCACCAGCTTGTTGAGGGAGGTGAACTTCTCCGACCACAGGAAGTACTGGCCTTTGTTGTCTTTCATCACTTTGAAGTGCTGAACGTCGCTCTCGTGCCTGAGGGAGACACGTTGGTAAAATGTTAATGTCGGCTGGACCTGAACAACTAACTGAAGGAGCAGGGCCGAGGACCAGGACCAGGACCAGGACCAGGACCAGGACCATCGAACGTCTGGCTGAATAGGTTTAAGTTTAAGACCAGGACCATTAAGAAAGATTTATAGACATTATTTACATCCTTTTATTCACTTACTTTATTGTTTTCACATTTTTGTAAATGATATTGTATTTCATTGTCAATTAATCAATCACTAACTTTATCGTGTTTAAGTTGAACAATGTTTTTTTATAAATCACTTTATTTATTGTATTTGAAATGTAAAATTGTATTCTATTTAAAAAAAATATTTAATCAATGTAGTTTTCATCTACTACTGCCGCTATCATAGCTTTTAATTATATTTAATTATAATGTATACATCAATTATTTGATTGCATTTAGCATGTCTAGAAAAGCGCTATACAAATTCAAAGTATTATTATTATTTAAGTTGAAAAAAGTTATTCTTGTTCTATTAATGTGTTTTTTTCTAATATTTCTGCCATTATAGCTTTTATTTCAATTGTATTACATTTTATATAATTTTTATTGTCTTTTCTGTTGTCCAAATAAGTTTTAATTGATTGATTGATTGATTCATTGACTCCACACTGCATCATTGCAGATGGATTTCCTCGGCTGGCTTGTCCTCTGCTGGTCACTGTGCAAAACTACAACCTCACGGGGAACTGCAGAGGGAATAAGTCCGATCCTGGAGGCCCTCGGCGGTGAACCAGGAAGCTGGATCTTTTCTCTGGTGGTCTGAAGGACCGCAGACGCTCCGGCGTAAACAAACTGAACTTGTTTACGGCGTCGCTGCAGCTGCAGCCGCCTCCCGCTTCTAAATATGTGAAGTCTTGCAGAGTTTGCAGCACATCGGAGAAGCGGCGACGACGAGTTTCAGGTTTCATGTTTCAGTCGCACATTTATGTGTTAAAACCCACCGCATCGACAACTAGATGAGTAATAAAATCATTTGAATACGTTGTTGTCCATCAGGAGTTTAAAGACCCAGAGAAATGAAGAATACATGCGTACCAGTGGAAATAAAATATATTTTAAATCAGTATTTTTAAGTCTTTTTTCTTTTGTAAAACAGTTTCAAATGTTTAAAAGACTCATCCTGCACTCAGGAATGTTTACACAAAGATCCTCCAATCAAATGAGACTTTGGGCGATAAGCTATCAAATACAAGCGTACTTCCCTGTTTGTGGGTCGTAGTCGTAAACAAAGCAAACAGGAAATAGAATAAAACATCCGACTGCAGCTCAAGTTACACGACAGCGATCCTCAGACAGCTTTCGGTCAACAGGATCCCGGGAGTTGATCTCATGAATCTATATTCGCAAATTCAATGATGCTAACGGCAGCTAGCACGCCAGCTAGTTCCACATTAACAGGAAGTTAGTTGTGTCACAGGAAGTTGATTCAGTCACAGGAAGCTCCTTTCGGGGGCCGAGATAACGAATCAAACAAATCCACTTTCATCTGGAGCTGCACTGATCGTGATTGATGTGGGTGCAAAAGGCTTTTTGTTGTTGTGATGCGTCTCAGGTTGTTTTTTTTTTAAGACCCAGAGCTTCACTCACCTGACAGAGATGGAGAAGTCTCCCGGGGAGCTCTGGGACCCTCGGATCACAAAGTCTCCCACGTTCTCGTACCGGAGGACTTCCTCTGCAGCGCTGCGACTGGCGTTCTCCTGAAACCACCTGAGACAGAGAGGATGTTGTGTGATGTTAACACACACACACGCACGCACAAGCACACGCACATGCACATGCACACACACACACACACACACACAGCGCTACACAACCTGCTGCAACTTCTCCTAAAACAAGTTCAGCTTTTTTTGTCCATGACGAACCCAGAATATTGGTCTCTTCTGAAAAGGGAACATTTTGAATTTAAAAGGGCACAAACTATTGTAATTATATTGTAACTCATTGTTAATTAATCAATCACTTACTTTATTGCGTTTAAGTTAAACAGTGTTTATTATAAATCACTTCATTTGTTGTTTTTAAAATGTAAAATTGTATTCTATTCTATTGTTTGTTTTTTTAAATCAATGTAGTTTTCATCTAATTTTCTTTCAAGTAATCAAATGACATTTTTTAAAAAGGACACAAAGTAGTAAAATATGTGTTCTTTCTTTTCTTATCGCCGTGTTTTTTTGGCAGTCTTGTTGCCAAATTAGCAAACAGATCTTTAAATGCGTTGCACGGGTGGGTTTTGTGCCTTCTAACGGCGTCGTCCCAAATAAGAGAACCTTTTCCCTTCCGGGTTTCTAACCTCGGAGTCTGCATCTCGATGTAGTTCTGCGGCACGAATCCTTTCTGTCCGTTCATCTCCGCTTCGTACCAGTCGTCTTGCGGGCTTAAGATCTGATCCGGAGTAAGCAAAGAAACGAGACGTCACATACTGAAATGCATTCAAGGGCATATTGAGGACAGAAGCCCCCCCCCTCCCCCTGACCCTGACCCTGACCTTCAGCACGTCGCCCTTTTTGAAGCTGAGGTCGTCGGCTCCCGTTGCAGTGAAGTCGTACTTTCCTCTGGCTTCCATCGGGACGTTTGTTCAACCAAGAAAAGCAACGAGACGATCGCCACAAGGGTTTCTACACAGGGGAGAAAGAGTATGAAAATGTCAATAACAATAATAATAATTTCTTCCTTTACATTTAGTTGTTATTGTCTTTAAACACACATTACAGCTGGAAGCCTCCTATTTGACACAAATGTTCACCGGACACAGAAATGACCATAAAATATTGTTATTACACCAAAATTAAGTGTAAATTATTTTAAAGTTTTATTTTACATGTTAAAAAACATGCAAAACACGTTATTCTATGAATGACGATACTGAAGTTTGGTGCCAATTCCCTGTTTGATTTCTTCCGCAGATTTCATAATAATCTTATTGGGGATCTGGAGAAATTATCCAAAACATTAGGTTGAATGAAAAAAAGATAGAAGTTAAATATAATGCATTCTAAATCACGTAATAGATGCGTAGAACCCAACGTACCAGGGAGCTGGAGAGCAGGTTTTAAACATTTCCTCCATAAAAGTCCTAATTCATCCGACTTGTGTTTGTTTTTAGGGGGATGTGATGGAGGGGAGCAGGATGTTGACTGAATATAAACACCGAGCACAAACAGCAGCACTCGGGCCATCTAATACTTCCTGGTAATAATCACACGGCGGGTTGGTCATGTGTGACGGGTCAAAAATCTGTCGCCATGAACGCGCCGAGGTTATAGGAAAATTAAATAATCATTTGTAATCCATTCTTGAATTAGGGTACAAAAAGCCACTTTCTCGTTCGCTAACTGTACCTGCAGACGCACAAAACAGACGTCAACACTTCATCAGTGGAAATCCAAAGTTAAACTAACGGTGTGCAGAAGAAAAAAGACCAATTAAAACCACACATTGATGATTTGAATCCCATGATAAGTGACTTATTGACAGATGTGAATCAGAGCGTCGCTGGGCTCGTGGTTTCGGGGTGAAGGATGTGGAGTCGTGAAGTGAACTGCGTCTACCTTCGTTTCCCCTCGTGCAGCTTTGCAAATGGACAACTTTGTACGGCTAACCAATACCCGGTGTGACCGCTTTCCCCACGGGGCGAACACACAACTCAGGTTCACACAACAAAGTCACATTTCTGGATGCACATACTTTAACTTTCACTTTAAACTAGTTATCCAGAAGAAGAAGAGGAATTAAAAAGATTAAAAGTCAGTTAGTTGACCCAATCTAATGGTTTTAGAGTAAAGAAATTTCACGTCCAATTAATACATTTTGTCTCATAAATCACAGGCTTTTCCCCTTATTGTCACATATTCTACACAAATTTCAACGTAATCTTAATATGAAGCGTGTACAGTGGGGTAGAAATGAATGCACTTTGTTTCATAATCACATGAATCGGCCTCGTTCTCAGTCCGGCCTCAACTCCTGACTGTGTGTTTGAATGCAGAAATAAATAAAAGTTATTGCACTTTTAGGACAGCGAGCTGTTGCTGCATGACCTCTTTTTTTATATCTCATCTTTGATATCCAACACCTGCTTCGAGTCGACCACATTAAGGCTTTTAGCTTTTTATGTGCTGGAAGTTTAAAACACCTGTGGGAATACTAATGAAACTATGAGGGTCAAAGTGGGTCTTGCCTCAGTAACTCCTTTGATGATATGTCTGAGGTTCTCCAGGTATCGGCAAAGACTTTCTCTTATTGTTTACAGTCCGATTAGCAACGAGACGTTTGGGACGACAGCTATGACCGGATTGTTTATTAACTCATTTCAACATACTGAATCATCGGCAGGCGACAGCAAACCAATGGATGTATAAAGAGAACCAATGGATGTATAAAGAGAACCAATACATGTATAAAGGGAACCAATACATGTATAAAGATAACCAATACATGTATAAAGGGAACCAATACATGTATAAAGATAACCAATACATGTATAAAGGGAACCAATACATGTATAAAGATAACCAATGGATGTATAAAGAGAACCAATACATGTATAAAGAGAACCAATACATGTATAAAGGGAACCAATACATGTATAAAGAGAACCAATACATGTATAAAGAGAACCAATACATGTATAAAGAGAACCAATACATGTATAAAGGGAACCAATACATGTATAAAGAGAACCAATACATGTATAAAGATAACCAATACATGTATAAAGATAACCAATACATGTATAAAGATAACCAATGGATGTATAAAGAGAACCAATACATGTATAAAGATAACCAATACATGTATAAAGGGAACCAATACATGTATAAAGGGAACCAATACATGTATAAAGGGAACCAATACATGTATAAAGATAACCAATGGATGTATAAAGAGAACCAATACATGTATAAAGGGAACCAATACATGTATAAAGAGAACCAATACATGTATAAAGAGAACCAATACATGTATAAAGAGAACCAATACATGTATAAAGGGAACCAATGGATGTATAAAGGAAACCAATGGATGTATAAAGAGAACCAATGGATGTATAAAGAGAACAAATGGATGTATAAAGGAAACCAATGGATGTATAAAGAGAACCAATACATGTATAAAGGGAACCAATGGATGTATAAAGGGAACCAATGGATGTATAAAGGGAACCAATGGATGTATAAAGATAACCAATGGATGTATAAAGAGAACCAATACATGTATAAAGATAACCAATACATGTATAAAGGGAACCAATACATGTATAAAGAGAACCAATACATGTATAAAGAGAACCAATACATGTATAAAGAGAACCAATACATGTATAAAGGGAACCAATACATGTATAAAGAGAACCAATACATGTATAAAGATAACCAATACATGTATAAAGATAACCAATACATGTATAAAGATAACCAATGGATGTATAAAGAGAACCAATACATGTATAAAGATAACCAATACATGTATAAAGGGAACCAATACATGTATAAAGGGAACCAATACATGTATAAAGGGAACCAATACATGTATAAAGATAACCAATGGATGTATAAAGAGAACCAATACATGTATAAAGGGAACCAATACATGTATAAAGAGAACCAATACATGTATAAAGAGAACCAATACATGTATAAAGAGAACCAATACATGTATAAAGGGAACCAATGGATGTATAAAGGAAACCAATGGATGTATAAAGAGAACCAATGGATGTATAAAGAGAACAAATGGATGTATAAAGGAAACCAATGGATGTATAAAGAGAACCAATACATGTATAAAGGGAACCAATGGATGTATAAAGGGAACCAATGGATGTATAAAGGGAACCAATGGATGTATAAAGATAACCAATGGATGTATAAAGGAAACCAATGGATGTATAAAGAGAACCAATGGTGGTATAAAGAGAACCAATGGATGTATAAAGAGAACCAATGGATGTATAAAGGGAACCAATGGATGTATAAAGAGAACCAATGGTGGTATAAAGAGAACCAATGGTGGTATAAAGGGAACCAATGGATGTATAAAGAGAACCAATGGTGGTATAAAGAGAACCAATGGTGGTATAAAGGGAACCAGTGGATGTATAAAGGAAATGGAACCAATAGATGTATAAAGGGAACCAATATATGTGTAAAAGGGAACCAATTGATGTATAAAGGGAACCAATGGATGTATAAAGGGAACCAATGGATGTATAAAGGGAACCAATGGTGGTATAAATGGAACCAATAGATGTATAAAGGGAACCAATATATGCATAAAAGGGAACCAGTGGATCATTAAATACAACCAATGGTGGTATAAAGGGAACCAATAGATGTATAAAGGGAACCAATTGATGTATGAAGGGAACCAATTGATGTATGAAGGGAACCAGTGGATGATTAAAGACAACCAATGGATGTATAAAGGGAACCAATGGATGTTTTTAGCGTTAAATAACTCATTGCAATCTCTCAGGTAACGTCTTCATATTCCTTGTTTTGTCCGACCAAAGGTCCACAACCTAAGGATATACATACATTTTATTTTTAGCAAATAAAAGCGACGGAACTAAGAGAAGGTTTGTCATAGTTAATAGTTAAAGACTAATTTACTTATCGTTAGTTTTTGGTCAGGTCAGAAAAGACATAAAGACACAAAGTTTAAAAGCCATTTTTTAAACTGTTCTCTCACAGATTAAAGACCAAAGGGGAGAACATAATTAATAGTTGTGGAAATAAGTTTTCTCCCACCACAGGGTGCAGAAGGGTGTGTCACTCACAGAGCCCAACATTGACCTTTAATCCTTGATATCTGACCTCACTGGGGACAGGCATGCAGAGATCTCCTCTGATTTACACAAACAAATGTAACATATTATTCTGAAATAGTGACATTATGAAGGATTATTATTTAGCATCGAAAACCACTTCCCCAAAATGAGAGGAGTAAAAACATGCAAACCAGTCGGATCCACAAGGGGAACAATATTATCAAAAACAATAAACATAAGCTTTGCATCAAAGAGGTTATAAGTCAGCCTGCTGTAGGTCTTCAGATAATATATAGTCATTTAAGCCAGATTTTCTATGTTTTGTTGACTTGCAGATTCAATCAGTAAAAAAAGAAAGACATATATTGTAAAATATTCCCATCAAAATGTCGATGCATGGACAAGTGAGAACGAAAGAGAGAGAAATAAAAGAGGAACACACAACTGAGCTCTTACTAACATCCATACGTTATTACGAGGAAGTATGGTTCTACTTTTCAGTATAAAGTGTGTCTGATATTGAATCCACATCGCGCGGCTTACCTGGGAGTTTATTCTAAGGCTGGCCTGGTCTCCTTCCGCAGAGTGAAGGCAGCAGCATGTCTGAAGGCTCAGAGAATAAACGCGTTGGCATGAACAAATAAGAGTCCTGGTCTCGGGGAGTGACGGGTGTCCCCTCTGCTCTGCGGCCGGCCGTATAGACGGATGATTCGGGAGCTCCGTGTGTGTCTCTGCTCTGCTCTGCGTGACGAGAAAATCCGCCCGTGAGAGAAGAAGGACCACGGGGAGCGCGTTACAGGGTCACTTCCGCCGCGCGTTTTCAAAATAAAACTCCGCTATTTAAATACAACGCCAACTAATGAACTAAAGCTGTCAAATAGGCGAGATGTAAAGGAGTAAAAGTACATACAAAATACAAAACGTAAAGTAGAAGTATTACAGTTGCATGAAGCCAGAGTCCACCACCAGGCTACGACAGGTAGTGTTTACAACAGGTACAGGAGTCAGCTGGTCCAAGCAGATCAAAGCATGTGAATGCAACACAATCAATACAGAACGAGTAAAAAAAACTATTTTTTAAAACATACTCAAACAGCTGGAGGTCTCACAACTATTTAAATCTTTTAGGAAAAGTACCAATACAACAATACGACATTACAAGTAAAAAAATACTGCATTTCAACTCCTATCAGCTAAAAAAAAGTAGTGTGGCGTTAGGCTATTAAAAGTAAAAGTAGTCCACTTGTTTAAGCATTTTAAGCAAGTGTTTGCATTTTTGGTAAATGATTTGCTTCCTTGCAGAGAGTTAGATTGATACCGTTCTTCCATTTTAATGTGAAGATTTAGCCTAGCTTAGCATAATGACTGAAAACAGGGGGAATACCTAGCGTGGCTCTGGCCAACCTGATAAAAGCACCACTAATTGACGCATAATATCTTGTTTGTTTAATTTGTAGTAAACAGACATTTCTGAGTAATATTAACACTCATGTTCCTGATTATTAGAGCCTCGGAGGTGTAACTGTTTACAAGAAGCTTAGTACTCATACTGTGAAGCGTTATTGTTGTTTTTATATTTTGGATTAAATAAAACACAAAGTAGTCACGGTCAAAATTGACTATATTTGCATATTCATATATTTATATATGTTTTGTTTAAATGAGGGCTTAATGTAGCTTTAAAAATCCTTTAAGAATTAAAACGTGTTTCAGTTGAAACCTTTCTCTCTCTTTGTGTCTGCATGTACAGTAGGTTACACTATAGTTCATGCAATTGAGTTGAATGAAAATATGTTTCTGGTGCACTTAACCTGACACAGCTTCCTCTTCCTTTCCTCGTATGTTCACCACAAACCTTCCTCATCAGCAAAGCTTTATATCAGTGGAAGGTCATACATAATACTCAGTACTTCTGCTATAGTAGTTTAGTCGCACGTGTACACAAGAACACACACAAAAAACCTGAACATGAACCGTTAAACAGCTTAATTAGATATTCACCAAATATATTGTGTGCACATTAATGAAGAAAAGTCAAAGTATGTTCCTGTTGTTACTGCTGGTTTATACTAAAATAATGATCATGCACATGTTTTGATAATTCATTAATATTTCGAGAGAGAACAAAATAAAAGCCAGAGACACTTGACCTTTTCTTCCACATAAAACAGTGAACTTTTTATCTCTTTTTTTAAATCCTCTGTTTAAATAATGGGCGTTCATTTAAAAAAATAACAAAATAAAAACATTTCTAAAGGAAGTCACTGATTTTATAGTTTTTCATGTTTTACAGCAACATAGTCACTCCGGTAGCATCAACATTATGTTTTGTATGAGGCAGAACAGTTAGAAAATCCCCTTGCTGAGACTTGAAACTTGTTAGAGATTAAAAAGATAATAAACTAATAGTGAAAACATTTTTGTTGAGCGATAATCAAATGAAAAGCCTGCACGGTTTTATCATGCATAAAGGTTAAAATGGACAGAACCACTGGCTGCTCGGATAGTTGGAAAAACATAAATTCCACGATAGAATCCTGCAGAAAAGAGTCGGAATATATTATAAAGCATAAAAAGATAATGGTAAATATCATCAGTTATGTCCCGTATATATATATTTTTGGTTAAACATGCAGAACACGGGTGCGTTACTCCACTGCAAATGTGTATTCATGAATAAATAGATAACTAATGTTTATAGTGATATGCACCACAAAAGTAAGATATAAACTAAAGGGACACACGCCTGAGTTTGCCTCTGCATTTTAACCTAATCTTAAGGCCCCCGCATTTAGAGATATGATATTTATCTGTATATGTATATGTATTAACAGGCGCACCACCATGCAAAATGCAATCGGTGAATCTGTCATTAATTCCTGAGGAGTTACTGTTTCTGCAAAGGAACCTTTTAATTGTTTAATGTTGTGCACGTGTAAAACAAACGTCTCTCTCGCAGATGAAATATGATTGATATTGTTTTGTGTTATCATAAAACATGTGAGCAATGACATTTTAACACCAATCTATGAACATTATCTTGACGGAGTGTTATCGTACATGACAGAAAGTCTGATTACCTCAAGTGCTAGATTGCTTCATGAAAATGCTATTTAGTATCAATTAATATTACTTTAATCTACTATAATCAACCTGTCAACGTGTTCATGTGAATTAGTGAGTAAAGAAAACTTTTTATGACTAAATGTCCTTTGTTAATATCATAAACAAGCACAATTGGGTTATTAATTATTGTCAAAGTATAAAACTCTCAAGTAATGTTGTTTGGTCAGAGCTGGATGAAGCTACTTAATTTGACGTTTTTCTCTGCATGAATTTAAATAACTCAATCAATAACTTTGAGGAATATGGTGCTGCCAGACCTAAAAATAGATTTAAACTGTGTTGACGTTTGACCAATAAGTCTGGCCTATTGTTCTTTTTTATCCTTTAAACTTGCTAATACGATCACAAATAATACATTTAATAATACATTTATTTATATAGCACCTTTAAAAACATGGTTTACAAAGTGCTCTACATAGAAGCAAGGTAAAAACATAAAATCAATACAAGTAAACATTTCAGAAAATACATGAGGCAAAGGAGACAATACCATATAGGCAATGAACACAATAGAGGAATAGAAAATTACAAATACAAAATAAAGCAGAACAGACAAACTAAAATAGGGGAATCAAAGAACTGCATGAAAGGACGAATGACACCATGCATGACAAATGACAAATGACAAATGACACCATGCAGTGTCTTGTCATCGCATGAATGTCCCTCCCTTCCCCCATGGAGGTTTTTTCTCTACTTGTCATCAATAAGCATCCATTCCAGCTTCTAACCCGTCTGATAGAAGCTCAGCACAGTTAAATATACTGAAGTCTCCATCTGACAGCAGAGAGTTGTTCCTGTTTGCAGACAACAGAGATGCAAGTTTGACCTGAATCTCCGCCGGCTTCAAACCACTCGCTGTGCACAGCAGCAGCAGACGGAGCTCAGTCACATCCGCCTCTCAGCCTTTTACTCAATACCACAAAACTACACAGGCGTGTGTGTGTGTGTGTGTGTGACAAAGAGTATATTTGTTAAGTATTGCAGGTGTTAGTGGTTGCATATCATAAGCACATGTGTGTGAAAGTTGTGTCAGGAAACGCTCAAACTTGGAGCACCTTGGTGACCAAATGACTGCAGCTTCATTGGCTCATGACTGCAACGTTTTTGGTTTGATTAAAAACATTTGATGCATGTCGCCCCCCCCGCTTCCCCCTCGCTGTTTCCTGTCTTGTGAGCTGTCCAGTGAACAAAAAAAAATCAAAAATAGGAAAAAGATAAGAGGAAATACTCAAATACTCAAAACCAACAGGCCATTACAATTTGCAAACATTCATCAGAGGTGGAAAGCCCATTTACTCAAGTACTGAAGTACCTTTTGTTGGTACTTTATTATTGCTTACATTTTGGAGGCAAATATTGTATTTTTCACTTTTCCCAATGATTGCAAGACTTGAATGTGTGTGTGTCTAATGTAAGAAACAGTGTGTACTGTTTTGAAAGTGTGGAATACAGAATTGCAAAAGTGGGACATTGTGTTTGTACTTTTAGTGCCTTTATCAAAGTCATAGTGTCAAAGATTAAGGAATTTCTGATTTTCTCTAAGCATTCACTTTTTAGTGTGAAATCCATTGCAAAGAAAACTGTAATGTGCATCATACAAAACACTAAAGTTTATGTTGACTTAATAAGGTCAACATAAACTGGGTGACAGTTCAACTTCACTGCCACTAGATGGAGCTCTTAATGAGCAAATGAGCCTCAGCTCGAGGAGCGAAGCATTGGGTTCATTATCTAATACAGGATTGTGCACAGTTTAATAATGTTATTAATAATCAATAGAAATACATTTATAGATTCATATTTCTGCTGCTAGTAACAATTGATAATACTCTTTCTGCACAACTATTGCTGCAGGTGTTGGCCTCCTACTTTCTCCTGTTTTGTTGATATCCAGCTATCACCAGGATGTATTTTATGAGTTTTTGTTAACACACAGGAGTTATTTTGTACAAGTAATAGTCTTGCATTCAAAATGTTTATTAATGTATTTTTTATATATTTCTTACAGTTTCAACAAATAGAGTAGACAAGTCAGGGAAAGCATATCAAAAGGCAGAAACAACAAAATCACCATTGCTGCACACATACTTCAAAATTGGAAGCACTTTGTATGTTGCTTTAGTATTTAGTTGTTGCCACTTTATACTTCTCATTCAATATTGTACTTTTTACTCCCCTACATTTATTTGACACCTTTATTTACTAGTTACTTTACACATACATGAAAATATATTAAACTGCCCAACAGAAACACAATGTATTTCTCATATTTTTCCATATTCTCTACAATTTAATTGTTTTATATTTCAAATGATGTCTTGTGACTTTTGCACAGTATGTACTGGCATGCATCAATACACTGAGAACAAATCTTTTCATGTGCAAATCTACTTGAGAACAAAACTGTTTCTGATTCTGGATTGCAAAGGTTTACAGTATTTTACATGCATGTATGGTAGTATTTTATTTGTTATGTTATAATACGCTACTGTATACGACTTTATACAATACTGTATATGATTATTATTCAGTGTAGTGGATTGCTGGCAATCCAAATGTCGTTGTGTGTAACAATGACAACAAAGCATCTTTATCTCATCAGTGGAAAAAAGTTGAAAAAGTATCATTGTACTTGAGAAAAGGATACTTATTTACATTACATTACATTACATGTCATTTAGCTGACGCTTTTATCCAAAGCGACTTACAATAAGTGCATTAAACCGTGAGTCCAAACTCAGAACAACAAGAATCAAGCAAGTACAATTTCTTCAATAAAGTTAAACTACAAAGTACTATCCGTAAGTGCCATTTAAGTGCTACTTTGTAGTACTTATTTATGTACTTCATATTCTATTCACATTCCACCCGATTTGACATTTTAATGCGGAACCTGACTAGGACTCCACAAGGACGTCGGTGACACAAGGGTCCCCAGTCTGTGCATTTGTCTCTGTGCGTGCGTGTGCGCGCGCGTGTGTGTGTGTGCGTGTGTGATGAGATTAGTCCCGCCTCCCTCGCGGGACCGTCGCGGTGACGTCACTCGGGGCAGCAGCTCGTGTCTCCAGCCGCAGCCCGGTCTCTCTCTCCCCATTCAGTCCGGTCCAGGCTCACCGGCAGGACACTTATCGGGTCTCACGGGGTCTACGATGGACCGGGACTGTTCCTCGGCTCCTTTCCAACCACACGCGGACGAACACTGAGTGGAAACGTCGCTGCTTCTTCTTCCGCTGCACAAAGTTTTGGATTTCATCCCCAATTTGAATTTTTTTTTTCTCCATTTTTTGGGGGTTTTGTGGAAGACGTTCTTCTAAGGGAATATAACGTGAACGCGCTTTTTTAAATACCTTTTTATAACTTTTTGTTTCATGGATACAGTTCATACTGGTTGGAGTATTTTACACACCATTTTATTGTACACACCATTTGTACACCATATATATATATATATAATAAAGCGTAGAATGCTTTATTGTGGTAGTTTAGTGGCGTGAATACAGAACAATTATGATTTCGGAGGAGAGAAGCGGCCACGTAAATAAACAAGCCCTGAACTTTCCGGTGGCTTTAATCATCCGCTCTCCGAAGAAGCGACTGGTCAAACTGGGAAGGAAACCCAGCGATGGATCTGTCCAGTAAGTCCTCATTTAAGTTTCCATTCACACCTTTTGAGCTACTTTAAGTGAGTATTTATATTGTATTCCACTACATGTATCTGACAACTTTAGTTACTTCAGTACAGAATATAAAAAATACTAATACATTAGGATTTATTATTATTATAGATTCAGCTTCACAGCAGCATGAAGCCTCATCTCTGCAACATTACAAATATTAATAATATTTTTATATTCTGAAATGGGCCATTCTGCATATTTAGTACTCTTGCTTTTTGGTTTTAAAGTATAATTTGATGTTTGCATGAGGATTTTAAAACAGATTATTTTTGTATTGTTGTTACTTTTTCTTTTTTTTTTAAGTATCTGAATACATCTTCTATCTTTGCCCATAAGTGGTGATGGTATTGTCAATCATCATCTGTACATACAGATTTATAGTTGTTAATGTTGATACAATAATAGTTTTTAGTCTTTCTTTACTATTTCACTATAGTATTGCCAGCTAGCCTTATTCACATGTTTGGCATATACAGTAAACACAGTTTACTCGCCAATTACATTTTTCACCTTTCACATACTTTTAGTGGCTCTGTATCTGTTTGTGATACTTTTTTATTCACCCAAAAGTCACTGTGTGCAGTCACACACCATAAAAAGATCAAAAAGATCTGAATAAAATACATAAAATAGTGGTTCATAGACGCGGACAGGCTGACCACTCCATCGTGTATATTTAAGGCCTCACGGTGTTTGTCATCTTCTCAGGTCCAATAACTCGGACATCACCGTCCGCTCCACAGAGAGCGCCGGCGTCCGGCAGCCGGCCAAGAGCAAAATCCGCCGCCACAACAACCGGCTCTCAGCCGTTTTCAACCACAGCCCCGGCAGCGGGCGCCGCAGCCAGACGCTGGGCAGCGGGACCCCCGTCGGTGACCTCCAGGCCGCGGACGACCCGGCGGAGCTGTCCAGTCAAATGTCGGTCCCCGGCATCCTGAAGATCTTCGGCAGCGACATCTGTCAGGGGACCCACTATAAGAGCGTGCTGGCCACCACTCAGTCCAGTGCAAAGGAACTGGTGAAGGAGGCCTTGGAGAGGTGAGATCTGTTGAGGTGACTGGTTGAAAGCTCTGCTGAGGGTCAGTTGAACCCGACCAGGAACGGACCGGATCAAATAGAGAAACACCACCGCTCAACTCCCCTGAACCATGTAAACAATCTTGAAAACCAGTGTTTGAGAAATAAAACGAGGCACGCATCTGCAACTGCACAACCTCTTTCTTTCCTCAATCGTAGTCTGAACTGGATTTTTAAAAAGATAATTTGATGCTCCTTCTTAGATATTTTCAGTACCAGTGGAGCAGTATTAACATGGGCATCGTTAAAAGCCATTTATTGAGGAAAATAAAGCCCCCAAAGAATGTTGATTCCAGATTTTGAAATGTGAGGATTTGCTGCTTTTCTCAATGTTTCATGATTGTAAAGACTAATATTTACCATGTGCACCATCTGAGTGTAGCACATTGACGTGCTAACATTTAGTCATAAGCACAAAGTACAGTTGAGGCCAATTGGAATGAATGTCATTAGTTTTGCAGGAACTCGGGCCATAAACCTTTATATTGGACAAAACGAATTATGACCTGATGATGGCGCTAGAGGGAAAAGTCAGAGGGTCATCAAATTTACGGTAAATCATCCTGAGGAGCGCATGAATGTTTTTATCAAATGTTAAACCAATCGGTTTAATAGTCGTAGAGATATTTCAGTCTGGACCAAAGTGGTGAGGCGACATTTTCCAATGTGATCTTCAGGTTGTTTAACCTCCCCCCCGTGTTCCTCCTGTCCACCTTTGTTGTTCAGGTACTGCCTGGAAAAAGAAGACGCCAACGACTATGTGCTGTGCGATGTGATTGGCCAGACGGGTGAGGACAACCAGTGGAAGAGGGAGTGCTTCCGGGTGGTGGGAGACAACGAGAAGCCCCTCATGTTGCAGTCGCTATGGAAACCCAAGGAAGGCTTCTCCAGGCGCTTCGAAATCCAGCTGAGAGCGAGCGTCGAGGAGCAGAGTCTAAAGGACCGGGACACCGTCACAGCAGGTAAACACGTCGCCCAGAGGCCTCCGCGGCTTTAGCTCACGACCCTCGTCTTCATCAGAGACCAAAGACTGGGCCAAATAATCTCCTTAAAACCCTCTGAACCCCGAGCAGTTTCCAGGCCTTCGTTTTTCACTGTAGTATAAAAGTCCTGCACCAATCGTGGCTCAAGATAGAGAGAACTCAAACATGTTACCATGACATAAATCCCACAAGTGCCCACAAGTGTGACCAATGTTGGAAAAAAAATGGACGCTCCGTGTCCTCTATGGAACTATTTACGTCTTTACAACCTCTATTTACGACCTCTACTGTCCTCTGCTGCTCTTTGTTCAGCGGCCTGCAGTTCAGTTGAAGTTTATCAGATTTCTTGTCACGTGACTGTTGGGCTCAGCCGAGCCAATCACGGCTTCCTAGTTGGGCTGAGGAACACAGAATTTAATGGTTTTTTTTACAGTATCTGGTTAAAGCAAAAGGTTTACAAAACTATTAATAAAATGTCACAATTCAAGCTTTGTTTTGGTCGCTTTCTTCTGACGGAAGCGTTTGCCACACGTGATGTGTTCAAGGGCCGTCAGCGAGCCGAACATCTGGCGATAATGGCGGTTTCTACAGCTTCTGACTATGATAAACGTTTTTGGCTATTGTTTTGAATAAAACATGCTTTTCAGTCTCGCCGGCGGGTTTGGGAGTGAAGTGGGGTCAAACGGCACACATCCAACCATGTTCAGTACAACTCAGTGACCCTAACGTCCTCACGGCAGGGTAACTAATCACTCTGGTGGCATGGGGAGCCTTTATCCTGGTCTCTTATTGCCGGCTAACAGCCTTCATTGTCCGGCTTATCACCGGCTGGATCGGCGGAGATGGGCAGGCACGTGAGAGGTCAGGAGGAAACAAAAGCTGCAGTAAGGGATCGGGGAGGAGGTTGGCGCGGCACCACTCTTATCTTTGTTTTATTGCAAGGGCCCATCAGGGTAATATTCTTGGCACTATTTTGCTTTGTTGAATCACACTTTTTGTGTGTTAATTCTGCATTTAACTGATAACTTTGTTGTAGTTATTTATGTAAACAGGTGTTATATTAATAATAAGAAGATGTTACTGTATCCTGCTGTTTTTAAATAGGTGGTACAGTATGACTCAACTAAACGACTTCTATTGATTTTATTAGTCTGGTGAATATGTTTATTTGCGTTCTTGCTGAGTGCGTGATGAGAAGATTGACACCACTCGTAAACATGAAGCTACAGCCAGCAGCTAGTTAGCTTAGCTTAGCATAAGGAATGGAAACAGCTAACCCGGCTCCGTCCACAATTTAACAAACTCCATCTACCGGCACCTCTAACGCTCACTAAGCAACATCTCGTGTGTTTTAGTCGGACAAAAAACGAAGTGTAGAAGCAACAATTCTATGTGATTTTCGAGGAGCTACACAAGGAAAATGTATATGCCAACCAGTAGAAGGTGACTGTTCCTGGCCAGGAAATAGTCTGGAACACAACGCCAATAAAACAGTAAAATATCAAGATATATAACGTTAATTATTGAGCTTTAGAGTTCCTGGCAGGTGGAATTTCTTATCATTTGGGTAGAAGCAGGCTAGCTGTTTCCTCCTGTTTCCAGTCTTGATGCTAAACTAAGCCAACCAGCTTGCAGGCTTCAGGCTACCAGGAGTGCTAATAATCATATAGTAACTCTTGGAAAATAAAAACAAATGAATTCCCCAAAATGTTGAAGGGATACTTTAAATGCATTAGTCTGTGTTTTGATGAAGAGTTTGAGTGTCGTCCAAAGGTCTTAATGGGGTTCGAACACAAAATCCAAGAGCAGACATTGACAGCTTGTGTTCTACGTTATAAAGATTGACGTAGAACCAAACCTCTGGTTCTCTCTCACTGACCTGCTCCTCTACAATACGAGCCCGGTCTGTCACAGCGCTGCTGGACAATGTGGAGAAACACCCACTTCCACAGCTGATAAGAGCGGCGGAGCGGTGAAGCCGCCGGCCCGGTGGACATTCCTCACCGCTTAATGGCTCCAAATGAGCTGAATGGTGTTTGTGTTACGTCAGGCGGCGGCTGCTGGTCACATCTCGCTTTCCTCTCTTTCCTTTTCTGCTTATGTTTCATCTGAATTGGTGCCGGAGCTAAATGTGTTTGATTTTAATCTAATTGTGGTAGTTCTTCCGTTTGGAAGTTACATATAGTGACATAAAGTGGCTTTAGATAAAGATACATGGTGCTCTATATCCAATAACATTATTTTTATTGATTCATTAACGATAAAATTAAAGATGTTGATTTTATATTTACTATACTCTACTTTATATGAGACGATTCAACTACATTTCCCCTTATGTCTGTATGAATACAGGTAACGCTAACTATCATTACTTAATTATATCATACGTCAGTCTGATGGATGCTGTTTACACACTATGATACTGTCACTTTTGCCCTGTAATTTTGACTTTAATTGCTCTTTTAAAGTTTCTATTTTTACTTCTTTTATTTTTTTGTACCTATATATGTTCTATTTCTTTCTGTCTTTGAATTGCTGCAACAACTGAATTTCCCCCTTTTGGGATCGACGAATGCTTATCTTTACATTTTATCTTCATTTTTCCTCTGACTCCAGTAAGATCTGAAAAGATAATATTCCCCGATCTGGATTATTTGTGCATCGTTTTTTGAAGTCGGTTTTAGGAAAAAGCTTTTCTATACGTTTTTGTGTATCTTCTAAACAACAAGCCGGATCTTTTAAGCAGCAGAAAATTTAAAAAGAGAATAATTATGATTAATTACTTTGCAAAATAAATTTGTTTTGTCATCTTATAAGGAAACATTCCAGACCTTTAAGTTAAAAGATGCAAAAAGTAAATAAAAAAAAAAAGTTATGATAACTTGATGTAGAGTTTTTTTTAAATGATGTTTTGTATTTGATTTTGTGTGTCATGTTACATGTGACAGATGAGGTATGACCTATTGACAATATCAGCTGCTGCACACTTTATCACCATGAACATGCAACCGTGTGTTTTTCATATTGTAATTATTACAATAACTGTCTTCTGGTCGATGCAGGCATCAACGCTCAGGCCCGTAAGCTGCAGAAGAGCCGCTCCAGAGTGGCCTCGCTGTTCGTGGACGGCAGCGGCGAGGACGCGGACGGACTCGGCATCTGGAGGAGTCTGAGCGAGATGGACCTGCCCGCGATGGGGAAGGAGGCCAGCCGGGCCCGGCAGAGCGCCGGCCTCACAGAGGATCCGGAGGCCGAGGCCGACAAGGAGGTGCTGCGTCTCGGCATGGAGAAGGAGGAGACGGAGAGCAGCGACGACAACACCACCCAGTACTCCATCCACCCGCCCTTCGACTTCCCGTACTTCCTGCTGCTGCAGGGCTACAGCCACAGACAGGTGAGGGTGTGACAATGCACCATTTAAGTCTCACGGCAGAATAATCAGATTACTCGGTTAGAACAAATAACTAGGGATTCAAATAATGATTATATTTATACAAATTGTATGTGAAAATTGTTGCAGATTCAAATCGTTTTTTGTTCTGAATGTTTTTTTTTAATTTTTATGACAAGCTGCACGTTTTTTTTTTTTTTTTTTTACCAGTGATGTTTCTCACAATTAAGACTTAATTTCCCATGAACCCTGTTGCTGGCTCGCCAAATATTCTTTGCTTTCTCCTTTGGGGTTTCTACTAAAGATAAGGATGAACATATTTGTATTGTTTCTGTTTTAGTATTACAGCTCTTTGTGTTGCAAAGACTTTCACACCTGGACTCAACCAGGTGGCACACTTTCTCATATGGAGTGTTTGGGCTCATTCCCTTAGAGTACGTCCACATTAAAGTGGAAACAGACAACCCCCCTCCACCCCCCTTACACCGTTGTTGTAATAAGGTCCTTGAAGGCCTCACAGGGTCCTTGAGAGTCTCCCTGCAGTGTGTTGGCCAGAGACATCTCCGAGTCAGAGAGTCACGTGGAGGCCAGAGAGCACGGAACCGCTGTGGTTCTGGCTCATGAGGTGTGTCATCCGGTCCCGATGAAGAACAAAGTGTTCCCCGTGCGGTCTGAAGGAAACCTGCTCAGATAAAACCAGATTGAAGACTGTAGGGGGGTGGGGAACCACACAGAAGCTCTGCTCACATACACAAACCCCACACACTAGTATTCAGGATGAGGGTTTCAAACTCAGTTGGTAGACAACAGCAACATCACCTCCGGTCCCAGTTGACGTCTTGGTTTAGCTCTTTCTCTTCCCAGTAAACCGAGCTGTGGTCTGCTGGTTAAGAGCAGCTCCATTCCCAGGAACAGGAAGCTCTTTCTCGCAATGTGGTTCACCCCCACTGGTGGAGATGTGCTGACTGTGCAGCATGCTGGTTCTGGTAGAACCACAGCAGGACTAATCTAACTCTGCAACAATAGGTCCACCCAAAGCCAAGGAACAATGGGGGGCAGGGGGGGTCTGTGGGATGTGAGGGGTCGGATAACTGGCAAGACTGTTCCTGAAACTGTGTCTTCACAACCAGTGAAGTTAAAACACTAACTGTGACGATGACATGAGCAGGAGGACTCTTTGTGGAGAAATGACTTAAACAGTTTGCATTGACTTAAACTAAGAAAATAGTGAAGAAGACCGCAACTAATAATCGTTTTCACCCATCTGTTGTTTTCTCGATTCGTCAATAAAATGTCTGAAAATCACGAACGACGCCGGCAGAGTTTCGAACCTCCAAGAAACTCGACTTTAAGAAAAGGGTGAAATCGTCACATTGCAGAAGCTGGAACCAGCAATCATTGTTTTAAAAACAATTGAAAAATGATGAATAGTTGCCTATTATGTTGCTGTTGATTGATAGTTTCAGCTCTAAACAAAGTACCACATAGTATCCAGTAATTAGATCATAGTCATGTTTAAATAACTACTAAAATATATTCTCGACAGTGACAGCAATAACAGGCATTTTACACATTGACTGAATGTCCACTTTATTAGGTACGCATGTAGAATCTATTGCATTCCATACTACAGATCCAAGATCATTTCTACCTTTACAAAGTTTCTAATGTTCAGATTTTCGTGTCAGATATGTTTAAATTATTTTCATCGTCAAGGTTGTAGTTAAAAGTGTTTTTTTTTGTTGCCTTTTTTAAAACATACATGAAGGATTATTCTGCACTTTACTACGGCCTCAATGCCCAAATATAATAATCATACCAAAAACAGAACATCGCCAGCGTCTCAGTTGTCTGCGTGAGGCTGTGCAGATTAATCTGATGGAAGTGTGTGAAGTGGATTTCATATCTGTTGCCAGGGCAACGCACCACGTAGCTGCTCTGCCTCCACATTGACTGATACCAGCACAGATGATACCGTATCACCACTAATAGGCTCAATGCGGTGACCCCAAGGTCACGAACGTCACCGACGTCTCACTCCTAATCCCGTTCACACACACACACACACACACAGTTGGTTCATTTCCCCAAAATGTTACGCAAGAGAATCAAAAATCCCGTCCTGCACGTTGACCGTCGCCTGGGAAACGGGTTTCACACCGAGGGGGCGGGGCTAAATTAGAGCTGACGCGTGAACGGAATAATGAACTGATAATCGATTAATCCTTTCAGCTTGTTTTTTATTGTCTCATAATGATTAATATCTCTGGCTTTCGGACAAACCAACAGGTTGAAAACGCATTTAGCTTTTTTGGTATTTCTTTATAGAGCATTTGAGATTGTTTTGAGGTTGTACGAAGTACTTATTCAAAGTCAGATCGTCATTTACGACTATTTCCGCTCTCTGCAAAGCCCCCAGACTCCTTTGACTCATTTCACCTCGCAGAACACGGGAGCTGTTGGTTCTAGCGTTTGTTCCTTTGCCTCGATAGGTTAGTTCATCATGTGACGTTGGAGAATCCAAACTAATCCTTGAACACTGCAAAAACAAACAAACGTTCAACTAGATCCTGTGTTCTGCGAGGTCAAGAGAGGTCAGAGGTCAAGAGAGAGCATAAATAAAGGCTTCGCCGTCGGATGGCAAGGTAAAGCGGAGAAAGAAGCAATACTTTGGATGAGCACCTCTTACAGCCACACCTCGAAGAATCTGAACTATGCTTTGAAAGCATTTTTCAAGCTCCAGCACCAAACATGACCCGCAGGAGTTTCGGCTCCTCAGTTGTGAGGATTTGCTTCATTTACTTTTACTTTTGTGACTGTAAACTGAATATCTTTCAGTTCTCCACAAAACAACAAGACAATAGGACATTGTGACCGTCTTTTTCACCAATTTCCTACATTTTATAGACGATAAGTGGATTAATAAAGATACATCAAATAAATAAAATGTGGATTTGCTGCACCTGAATTGAACAAAACACTTTCTTTTGCAGGATTTTGTCATCTACCTGATGAGTGGAACCACCACTGTCTTCGGCTGCTGCAGGGAGCACTGCAACGGAGAAGATGAGGAGAGGTTAAAGGTCGACATCCTTCTCTTTGCCCCCGACGTGTTGCCTCAGCACTGCTGCGTCAGACGCCTGGACTCCAACCCCTCGACCTCCGCGGGCGAGCTCAGGAAGACATTGACGATGCTGAAGCCCCTCCACGGGGCCCCGGTGACCCGAAACGGTTCCCTCCTCAAAGAGGAGGTGGAACTGAACACGGGGGACTTGGTCGGCTTGGGGAAACACTACCTGTTCATGTTTAAGGATCCGACCGGCGCATCCGGGTCCCCGCAGACCCCTCCGTGGATGAGCGCGCTCTGCCCCAACTCGGACGCGAAGACGTCCTCCTCGTGTTCATCGTGCGGCTCCTCCATCGGCGACAAAAAAAGGCTCCGCGGGAGGCCGCCGCCTCGTTGGAAGGACCCCGAAGGCGCGGAGGCTCTGGTGAGCTACGAGCCGGAGCAGGAGGAGCGGGTCCTGCGGGAGGTTTTGGATACGTTGGACCCCGGTGGGAACGAACCCAAGCTGACGCCCGCCTTCCTGCTGATCCTCTGCATCCAGCGCTCGGCCTCCGCGTTCGAGCTGACGCACTTCAGGCAGCTGCTGCTCCGGATCGCCGCGCAGATCCAGCTCGTCATGTGGGTAAGGATGGCACCTGGAGTCCTTGAGCGCAAAAGTGTTACTGAGACGGGAAATGCATTTGTGTTGGAATGGTTGCAGGACTCAGGGTGTAAATAGCCTTAAAAAACACACTTTTATTACAACATCAACGATCACAATAATGTCTTTAACGAGGGATGGTGGTGGAAAGAGATGTAAGTGTGAATTCAGCATCATAATGAGCGTGAAGAAGAATGTAACATCGTCGCGTGTATTTTAATGCCCATGAAATGTATATGCTCTTCTTTTCTCAGGAGAAGACAAAGGAACTCGCAGCGATCCAGACAGAAGCGTGAGTAAACAAAGTGTTCGGAATGGAAGAGAAAAGCGAGCAGCTGCTGCCCGCCGCGATATATACGACGCCTCGAGCATCACCGAATAAAAGAGGAGTTAAAGTCTGATTTTACAACTATTTGCTCCTCCAGAAAACAATGAGGTTTCTTTTGTTTTCTTTTAAATGCAAGTTGTGCAAAGAGGGATTTTCCCACCGTCTCTCCTCTCAGAAAGAGGTTTTCTCACGAGCACTTCTCGCTGTATCTCCGGGGCAAAGTAATCGAAGTGTAAACTCAAACAGACATAATAAAGATAACGTGAGCGTTCCTTTTAGAAAGTGAGACAGCTGCAAATGATAATCAAATAACCCTATTCGTTGTTATTGTTGACGAACATGTGAGTCCAAGCTTTGTTTTGTCTGTAAAACAGTCGGTTTACAATCACGTGGAACTGAGAAGATGATAAATGATGAATGAGCTCCACAATAATGGATCATCTTTCTGTCGACCAACGTTACCAATGACCTCATCGGGAGGAAAAGTTGCTGCAACTCTGTATTTGTTGCTGATCTTCAAAAAAATAAATGAGGAAGTTCAAACTAAGTTATCCGAAGGTTAAACAGAGTCCACGGTTTGTGGATGATTTGGATGGCAACAGTAACGTGTTCATCTTACTTATCTTCGCTGTGTCATTATAATAAATCATTAGATTACGTCACTTAAACAACAAATATTAGTGAATTCTGTTTCACAACAAACAACATATTGGAATTAAAACTTCATTACATTCTAAATCAGCACTCAAATGCACGCAGCCTTTCCATTGGAGATGATGCGTCGTGTGAGTGAGTGTGTGTGCGTCCGTGTGTCTGTCCGTGGCTTTGTGCTCCAGGACCTCTCGTGGTCGATGACTCACACTTCCCCCAGAAGCCCTCACTTCCATGGACTGCTGACTCCTCCCTCATTACGCTGCGTTCACACCGCGAACGACAAAAAGCAGCAAAGCTGCGTTCACGGCGAGGTCGATGTTAAAGTGTCGCTCGAGCGCAGGTTGACGCAGTTGTGTCGTTAAACAGCAGTGGGAGGCGGTTAAGGGCGGCCACACACACACACACACATTCAGCTGCTGCTCTGCGGCCAGAGACACTGTTATTTTCTGCCTTTTTTTTTAAATTGGGCATCAACCTCAAGTATTTGTAGGGAAAATAGACTTGGAGCCTGAAATAAATGCGTCAACGCCGGTGCAGACATCTGCATGGGTTAGAATGAGATGGTATATCTGTCGGGGGAGACTTTTAAATGGGAAAAAAGTCTGATACACGTGCAGTCTAGAGATAATACATCGATGATAAAGTGTAAAATGGTCAAGGTGTTCCTGTATAAATATTCCAGTAAAAGCTATTACGTTTTAAGAATCGGTGTATTTCTGTGTGTTTTCACGTCAGGAGCTCCAGTGACAGGCCGCCCGAGTGTCTTCAGCTGCTCAGCATGGAGGAGCTGATCCCAGGTCTGCGGCCTCTGGTCCTGTGGATGGCCAACTCCATTGAACTGCTGCACTTCATCCAGCACGAAGTCCCTCAGCTGCTGCCCTGGAGGCAGGACCAGGAGGACACAGGTACACAACAGCACGCCGTGGCCATGAGCTTTAATATCATCGTCACTGAGTGTGTGTGCGCGTGTGTGTAAACATGTGTTTGTGTGTGTGTGTGTTGTCAGGCCCGTTGGACTCTGAGATGTCCTCCACTCGTACGGCCTGCGAGGAAGCCATGACGGTCCTGGAAGAAGTCATCATGTTCACCTTCCAGCAGTCCGTCTACTACCTAACGAAGGTTGTGTGCCACACATTGATGCACTGCATTATCCAACACACACTCAAATAGTGACCTCAGCATGTTTCACATCCTTTTTGACCGGTCGCATGTGAATCAGGAAACCGGACTGTGTAAACACGATATTCTGTTTTCATTGAGAATATCCCAGCGAGGAAAAACCCCAATAAGAGAATGGAAACGCTCGTCTGGCGCTCTGTCAGGAAAGGCCTGTGAGATAGTGAGCTGGGTTTCTTTTCCACTGGAATAAAAACAAGAAGACAATCTCTTTCCCAAGGTTTCACTGATTTCACTGGTTTGTTGAATAACAAACCCCAGGATGGCCGACTTGGTGGGAACCACTGCATGAACGCCTGAAAGCCTTTGTAAGTCTTGTAGTTGCGTTACGGAACTGTTGAAAGTTCAAAGTCGAGTCAAATGCGTTCGCAGAGCACGTTCAAAAACATTAGACGGTGAGCAAAAGTGCTTTGCAGAGACATTTAGGTAATAAAAACAAAAATAAAAAGGTGAAAAAAAACATTATTGTTATATTGATAATAAGCGGGATACATGCATGAAAGTGGGACTTTAGCCAGATATTAAAGGTATTAAAGGTAGCAAAAGATTGGATAGATCTGACCGTGGAGGTGAACTGTTCCACAATCTGGGAGCAGCAGATTATTTATGAGATGGACTGAAGAGATCAGAGGTGTAGGCTGGGGCCAATCCATGAAGAGATTTAAAAACAGATACAAGTGTCTTAAAATCATTCCTATATCTTCCTCTGAGATGTCGCTCTTCTTTTCGCTGCTGGATTTTGAGATAAGACATGAAGTAATAAAAGATGGTCTCCGTGTTTTAAAAATACGGGTACGTTTTTATTTGTGCTATTGACTTTTGTACCGAGACTTAAATGATAACAACCGCTATCTCTCCTCTTATTTAGTTGAAGCAAATAGATGGCGATCCAGTGTTTTGCATCCTTCAAACAAATAAAAGAAACTGAATGTGTTTCACTTAGTTTTCAAAAGGGAAGAACAGCTCCTTCTCAACTAGCTTCTCAACAACAAAAACAAAACAAAACATATCAGGGAACAATAAAGTGGGGCCTAAGACGGAGCCCTGGGGCACACCACAGGGGGCGGAGATGGTTTATACCACGCTAACGCCTTTAAAAAACTTTGAATCTGGACACAAACACAGAGAGATGCACGTCAAAAGTTGACGTGCATCTCTCTGAATGTTCTTTGTGACAGTCGACTCTCTCCTGTTTTAAAGCCTGACAGGACACTCCCAGACTGTATTTATGTGGCTTTCCCATGATGAAGATGTTTATTAAAGGGTGTCTGGTGTATGCAGAATCCAGTTAATGTCACAGTAGCAGAGTCTGGAGAAGCTGCACCGCCCTTCACGGAGGCTGTTTGAGGAAGGGGGGGGGGGGGGGGAAGGAACAGTCTGTGCTGTTGTTTTGAATACTCAGGCATATTTCAGCCTGCGCTGAAGAAACTGTACTTTTACTGTACAGCTTTATGCTCTTCAGGCTGAAGGAAACGGAGCTGAGGAGTTTCTTTTATTTGAGCTTTTTGAGACGCAGTTTCCTTCACTTTCCCACCTCGTTTATTTGTCTCTTTTGAGGCTTGTTAATCATGCAGCACCGGATTTGTTTTTATCAGTAAGATGCATTGCAATCTTTCAGTAGATTATTACATTATGATACGGTGGAGAGAAAAGGAGGTTCTGTTTCCTGCAGAGGAAGACAAACTGTCATCTGAGAAACACCCGACAGGAAAAAGAAGGGTGGACAGTTTCTCTGTTGATTTCCTGTGAAATATAACACAACGTTCATAATTTACGGACGACATTTCAGCACTTCTTCTTCTTCTGCTGGTCCAACTCTTTTTAAAAATAGAATATGAATACAACTTGACCAAGAGGGGCTGCTATTCAATCAGCTGTAATCTACAGTAGAACAAATCTACAGTGGAACAAAAAGAAAGACACTAAAAGTGTGGAAAATCTATATTTATGTGCTGTACAGATGTACAGAAAATGTGTAAGCATCCAGATGTGTTTTCAACAATATTAATAGTTAACAGTGTGTTGTTAACAGTAATGATGATAACCGATCAGCACCTGTAGATTTGCTCAGGCATGCCGTGTTATTTATTGTAGTTTTTATGGCCCTTTATCTCAGGCCATTAGCTTAGTCATGGTGTGTGAATGAGTGTGAGTGTGTGAGCGTGTGTGTGTGTGTGCCTAACAGGTGATGTCATACCATGCAGAAAACAATGGCAGAACTGTGTTAGAAGGAGTAGAGATAAGAGCCAGTGTGAGAACTCACAATGAGTTCAATGGAACCTTTCTGCCGTGTTTGCAGTCGACTGTCTCGTTCCTCCTTTTATTTATTTGTATATGTGTGGAAGTTTGACCCTGTTTCAAAGTAAAAATGTTTTAAAAGATGATAGATTTAATAACTTTGATGTTTTTAATCCAACAAAGTATTCTGCTTCAATCCATGTTTGTTGGCGTTTAGCCTTTTTGGAAAACAACATTCGAGCAGCAATCTAACATACTAACACCTAAAATACTATTTATGTAACCTCAACCACAAAAAAAACTCTCTATTCTTTTCTTTTCATCATAAAATATGATCGGAGCTTCATTTGTAAACCACAACAGAAGCTTCATTCGATACAGCCGGAGTCTTAACATTGACGTGGCAATGGGTTTGTTAATGTCAAAGAACAACGTTTTAAAGGCACCAGGAGGTCCTTTGTTTGAATCCTCCTTGTAATCCCTGTCTTTGGGCAGTTGTGCGTCTCTAAAATGACTAAAATTGTCGTATAATTGTGTTGTGAAAGACAAGCTCTCCTGCAAAGCTTCCTGGACGCTGTGTGAATGCCTTCCTCTCTTCGGCTCATAATGTCCTCCACTAAATAACAAAAGACTCACTTTATTGCAATGCACTCCATCAATAATCTGCCTTATCGCTGGTCTCCCATGGTGCATCGGCCGTGGTTATCCAGTACTTTGTACGCCGTGTTAATACGAGAGAATTAAACGGTCCCCGTCTCTCTCCACAGAGTATGTACTCGGCCTTGTCCGGTCTGCTGGACTGGAACCCGTTCTCGGAGAGCGGTCAGCTGCGAGCGCCCGACGGACTCGGCGGCATCCTGGAGGTTCTGAAGGAGACGCTGACGCTCCTCACGGCCTTCCAGGTGCACCCGGACATCTCGTTACAGCTCTGCGCCTACCTGCTCTTCTTCATCAACGCGTCGCTCTTCAACGCCCTCATGGAGAGAGGTGAGGCCGTCAAGAAACTCGTCTGGACCCGTTTTAACTTGACTTCTGCTTTAGCGCCACCATGAGGTTGACCTTTGTGGGGGTTTTTTTTGGCAAATGATTGATGGATTGCCATTAAATCCCCTGTGGATGAACTTTATGTTTGCATTTAGTGCAATTATCAGCTGAAAATATACATTTTTCTTTATGACCAAATGATCATCTTTAGTGCTAATTTACAAACGTTAGCATGCTAACACGTTAAGCTACGAGGTGGAACCTGCTAAACATCGGGATTGTTTACTTTGTCATTATGAGCCTCAGCGTGCTAGCGTTAGCTCAAATGTTCAGGGGCAGTGAAACAATAAAATAAAGCCTCTTTATTTGTGTAATAAAAATGCTCAAGAATATAGGGAACAGCAATATAGCAAATTCAGTCAAAAAATTATCGGCAAATAGGATGATGCCTGTTGGAAAATATACAAAAATCCCATAATGCACATTTACCTCTCACAAAGGGATTAAGAGATGTGATATTAATGAGACATAAAGCATTTATAGTAAAGAACATGGAAGTATTTCCGTGTAACCAGGCTAATAGCATTAATGCTAATAATATAATATGTACTGCTACTGAATATAAAATGTCCGGTGAGCATTAGTGAGCTTGCACATCAACGTATTATCTGTAACATCTCATCTTTCGTTCTTCAGGGTCCGTCGCTGGGTTCTACCAGTGGTCCCGAGGAGTTCAGATCCGGGCCAACCTGGACCTGCTGTTGGACTGGATCCAGAGCATCGGTCTTGGCGACCTGGCCAACGAATACCTCCAGAAGCTCTCCGTCGCCGTCAACCTGCTGGCCACACCCAGAGAAACGCTCCTGCAGGTCAGAGGACGCCCCGCTTGTGATTTCCTGTTTGTCTCCCTGTGCCACGAGAGTCCAGTCACACATTGTCTGAAAGGTTTCACTTCTATATTAGTGGTGTACGTTCATGGATTATGTGCCAATTGCCCCCCCCCCCCCCCCGCTGCAGAAGTCTAACTCTTCTCTTCGACTGCTTATTGCCAAACAACACAATGCCATTGAGGCATGTTGTTGGTTCATAGTAGCGCTAATGATCTTAAACGGTCACGGATCAGATAAGAGGAAATGGCCTTCAAGGACAAAGTAAATACACTTAAATGACACCGTAGTCCTCACTTAACACCACGTGACGACTGAACCCTGTTAGCCTCGAGTGTTTATCTCATATATCAGCAGCTTGAATCCTATTTATTCTGACGCCAAGACGAGTGGAAACATGTGGCCCCAAGAACAGGAATGGCATTTTAATGTTCAGAGAGACGCAGAAGTACATTTTAGAGCAAAGGCGTTTTTTTTAAAAAGCCTTTGAAGTGAGTGTCACTCAAACATCACCGGATCGGCCACTTTGCTTTCACTCGCGTCGCCGCGGTGGCGTCGTGCCAACTCGCCGGTTGATCCCTCCTTAAGGTCACCGCTCTCTCAGTTACACTTTGTATCCCAGGAGGAAGCCGAGCGCTCGCTTATTAAAACCGGAGAAACAATTAGTTTTGACTGACGAGGAACAAACGGCGTACAAAAAACTTTAAACTTTAAAAAGTATTTCTTTCTGAACAGAAATAAGGAAGTAAAGGGATTTACAGAATGTCATTTTAGGATCTCGTGAAGCACATCTACTTCAGACAGGAGATCTACATTTATTCTACACTATTTTTGCACACCTGTTTTCACTGCATGAGCCCCCCCCCCCCCTCCTCAACCCGAAGGTTGCTAGGAGGCCGGTGGGTTGTTTTTACGTCTCCCTGCCCCGGCATGAGGTCACGTTGTGGCTGCTGCAGCACAGCACACACCCTCCAACACAGTTTTCCATCTGGAGTTCTGTTTTTTGGCTGTAAATCACAGCAGAGGGATGTGGCGTGGCTTGTTTTGCCAACAGTTATGAAGAACGTGACGTCCTCAGGAGTTATTCTGAGGAGAAATCAGAGGCCGAAAACATTTAAATCTCAGACATAACAAACAAGATACATTTTTTTACCATTTACCGCAAGTTTATAAGCAGCATTGGAACGTCAGCTCGTGTTAAAGCTCAGCGTGCCGTCTGTGTTTTACTTCTGGCTTGTCGAGGCAACGTCTTGCTTCCGCCAATTCAAACTAAATAAACTACGTCACGTCTCTTAATAATCCCATAAACGTGAGTCACCTGTTTCTTACCCCCCTCGGGCTACTCGTCGTCACCAGGTGATCACATACTATCCGCCTCGGATGTGACATATGTCACGCTGAAGGAACCCCCTGAGACGCCGAGCTGGTGAGAGAACGAAGAGTGTACACTTCTCACGCTGCGCAGAACCAGACCGACGTGTCGATTGTTACGCGCTCGTCCTTTTTTTCTAGTGCAGAATAAACACGAGCATTGATATGTGCTTCTTCTCATTTTCACACGCCGAGAGAAATATTTTTCCCACGAGGCGTTGAATACCTGCAGGGACTCAAACATTCTTTTTTTTACTAGATGGTATACTTGTTTTAAAAAATACTCTGCATGCAAATGAGAGAGCATGTCAAGTATCCTGGGAAAATACTTCTGCGTCCCTCCCTGTCAATCTCACAGTGACTACAAAGAGCTTCTGTGGCTCGTTCTCTGAAGTTGCACATTCTGGGTGGTTTCTGGCGGCCCCTGTGGACAGAAGTGGTACTGTTATCCGAGCACCAGAGTCCCTTGAGAAAACCTCTCATTTTTGCTCGTGTGTGTCCAATTTATAATCAGTTTCAAATCTGGCTCCAGTGGGATTTATATAATTATATTGGAGAAGATGCTGAAAGGCTTTGTAATTTGTTGTGTGTTTAAGTGGGTACTCGGAGCAGGGAGGGGAAACAATGCAGATTATTGAATAGTGTATAACCTGTGCAGCACTTTAAGTTTCTCCCATTCATAGCACAAGTAAGAATAATACAATAAGTTTATCTGACATTGCAGTGTTGTAGTCCAGCATGTATGTTTAAAAAAAAAAAAGAAAAGAAGAAAGAGTATGCAAATTTCACTCTCAATGTTGTTCTTTGTCGTCTTCCGTCCCTCCAGGCGTCCTGGGCTTCCCTCAGGGCCGAGTACGCCGCCCTGAACGCCGCTCAGCTCCACCACATGCTGAGGGAGTACAGCTCTGGTAAACCCTGTCCCGCCGGGTGGACCCCGGCCCGGGTCGACGCCGAGGACGCGGTCCGGACGGGTGAGCGACAACAAAAAAAAAAAACACACAAGCTCGCACATGTTCGAGCAAATATCCACCTACCATTTTATATCTTTTATGTTTTGGACAAAACAAAGAGTTTAAAGACGTGATTTTGTACATTTCATGACAATTAATTGATTGAGTGCAAAATGACTGTCAGATGAATGGATTAATAAAACATAACGCTTCACTGCACACAGATGAACATTGTTTACCGTAAACAGGAACCGGACTCGTCGGAAGACGTCCAGTCACGAGACCTCGTCGTAAATAACAGAGAGAACAATATAATCTAATCTCATGTGTCTTTATTAGTTTCATTCTTAGTTTTTTATTACGTTGTTCAACGTCTGCTGCAGTCGGACGAGCGTTCCTTCTTTCCACGCTAACTAAGATCACAAGAGATGTGTTCAGAGGGTTCAATGTGTATGAAAAAGACTCCGTCTGGGTGGGTAATCACGTCCTGATGGTCTGTCTCCACCAATCAGCTTCAGTCCTCTCAGATCCTCGGCTCCCAGCAGGACGTCTCTCACCTGGTTCCGCACTCACTCAGACGCCACCCGACCACGTAGACAGCACACTGATCCCCACAACAGGCGCATCAGTCCTGTACTTTATTTACACCTTTTTTAATTCGCCGTCGACCCACATACGGCGGCTTTACTCCAATTACATTAGAAAAGCCGCAATGAAGCTCGGGTCAGTAGTGATGGACGACTTTTCTTCTTCTTCCCCCCTGCAGCCGACGTCCTGGAGAGCTTCGACAGCCACCCGCCGCTCATCCTGCCCGAGAGCAGCTTCCACCTGGAGCTGGCGAAACCCGTGGCGGAGCCCGCTCTGTTCCGACAGCTCGCCCGCCTGCAGGAGTTCATACGCCGACTGCCCCGCGGTGAAACCCGAGCCGAGCCCGGCGCGGAGGAACAGGTAACAGGCGCCCCGACCCCCCCGCAGTGAGGCACCTCGACGTTTCTGCATCTGTTGTTGATTGGTTTGGTTTTTATGTTCGTCAGACCCTCGACGGGACGACCGCAGACGGCCAGTCTGCGACCAGAGCCCTCCAGGACCCCGCCCATCGGGTGGGCCCCGACCCGGACCAGACCTACCCCGCAGAGCCGCCTCAGGCCAGAGGATCTCATGGCGTCCTGAGCAGCTACGAAGCGGTCCTGACCCAGAAGCTGAGGAACCTGGAGCTGCACAACACCCTCCCGGGACACGGCGACATGGGCTACCACAAGAGCCTTGCGCTGGACCCGTCCTGCCTGCTGACGCCCCCCAACACCCCGCAGGGCATGGAGCTGGCTGAGCTGGAGGCCGATCTGCGGGAGGGCGCCCGGCAGCAAAAGAAAGGTAACCGAAGTCAAAAAGGTTTAGCGAGAGCTGCGATAAACGCAGTTTGAGGGACGTTGAGAAGCAGCGTGGGATCATGGGAGTTGTAGTCAAGCTTCTCCTGTTTGGATTCCTTCAGTGTCCAGATGTTTCCTCCTCTCCAAAGCAAGCAGACTAAAGAGTAAAACCAATGTTAATGTTGAGTGTCCTAACACAGGACGTCCTGGAGGGATCCAGACACACAACCATTAAAATCCTTCATCCGGCTAAAAATATCCAACATATTTCAAGTTTATTGTAAAAATGTGGCTTAAAAGTTGATTAAAAAGTCACTTTTTGGCCGACAGCCACAACGCCGACACATACACAAAGAGGGTGTGACAGGTGACAAGATGATGTAAGTACACAACTCAACACCGTATACAACACAGGTCTAGTAGTTTTTTTTTTAGACATTTTAATGCGTAAAAGTTACACATCACACCCTTTTTTAAAGTGTTTCTTTCTAAAGCCACAAACAGCTGGCGAACATGAACTGGAACCCGGGCGACCGAAGACGATAATTGAGAGTTATTAAGTAAAGTAGCGCACGCACAAAGAAACGAAGATGAAACCGCACGTGATGAGAAAAACCGGCAGCGTCTCAAAAGGCCCATTCATGGCTTCACTTACAACACAGCAGGTTTTCATTCAGATGACACACAGCTCTGTCACTTAGAGCCACACACACACACACACACACACACACACACACACACACACACACACACACACACACACACACACACACACACACACACACACACACACACACACACACACACACAAAGTCTAGCATGAGGTCACCTCTTAAAACTTATAGGAGGAATCTATGAAAGAAAGTATTTAGTGACTTGACCTCGAGGACCCGCTGCATATTTGTTCCGGGGTCCACATTAAAAGGTAATAACCCCCCCCCCTCCCCTGCAACATTAAAAGGTCCTCCCTTCATCTTCTGACTCGACTCTGGGAAGGTCAGGAATTCCAAGTGCAAAGGCATGTGCAGGGTGGGCTCGCCGGGGCCAAAAGGAAGGAGTGCTTCCTCCCCCCCCCCCCCCCCCCCCCCCCCCCCCCCCCCCCCCCCCCCGCCCCCGCCCCCTATTGTTTCTGGACGCCTCCGTCGTGAGGTCACCTCAGGGAGTCGGAGCGAGAGTCGACCGCTCGGCTTCTCGTGTCGGGGGAAACGTGAACTCAACCGATGCCAAGACGTTTCAGACGTACCCACTTCAAGGGTTTGGGTGTTTTTAAAGTAAAGTGACGCTGCGGACGCATTTAACGCACCTGAAAGCGTGGACATCAGTTTAAATCTACTCTATAATTAGAATATTTTCACGCCTTTCTGGTGCAGAACTTAAGACTCCTTTGACAAAAATAAGTAATTTTTGGTCTTTTCTTTGTGTTATCACGTGACAAAGTCTGCAAGTTATTTATTTAAATGCATTCAACCAGGAAAAGCCTCATTGAGATTAAAAATCATCTCCTTTACAAGAGTGTCCATGGCCAAGACAGCTGCAGCACATTTAACATAAAACAGTGACAGACAATAATAAACAAATATAATAATAATAATAATTTAAAAAAAATAGATATATAATAATTTAAAGCACTCGTGGTAAATAGTTCTTGTTTGGACATTACAATAAATGTGTCATTTAGTTTCTCAAACGACATAAAAAAGGCATAAATAGATGTTTAATACTGACTGATTGTCACTCGATGAACTTGAAGGTATAATATGAAACATTATCTGCATTAAAACTGTCGAGACTTGCGTACTTAAATCATCCCAAATGCTTTCCCACTATTTCTTAAAACCTTTTACAACTTTCTGAATTACAAATGTGGACCAAAATGAGTTAAACACACACACACACACACACACACACACATTCCTTGATTAATAAATCCTAATTGCCGGCCCCAGAAGCTCTCCTCAGATCTGAGTCAGACCTTCAGAAACGCTTCTCGTCACATGTGCTTGTGTTTGTGTTTAAGAGCTCCGACCTGTGGTAATGCGCCCCCTCGCAGACCCCCCAGCAAAAGGCTTTAAAGGGATTTGCTTGATCCTAATCAGATGTCTTTACTCTCATTGGTTACTTGTTGTATTTACGTTTTCCCTGTTAGTGCCTTTTTATAAAAGTCATTTACTTAAAGGGTTTCAGGATTATATAGGGAGGGGGGAGGAAGCCATCTGGCACCATCTCTGTGTGTACATCGGTCTTAATTAGCAGTATATTTAATAGTTTAATACTTTCTCAATCTGCATGAGTTTATACTATCATGTTGGTAATATTTCCAGCTTCTTAAAATGGAGAAATTGCTTATTTTCCTTGTTTATATCATATTCTATTAGTATATTGTTTTTAATATTAAAAAAATAAATGTTGTACTGTTTCTTGAGAAATACGAGACATTTGATGAACAGTGATGTTTTATAACGATTAATCCATTTAATCAGAAAAATAATCTGCACGTTAACGGATAGTGAAAATAATTAATTTGTTTCTTGTTAGTCAGTCAGGAATATTATAAATAGTTTAAAAAAACTATAACAATTTAATTTATGCCTTTCTGGATTTTTTTTTAAGTTGATATCGAAGATTTTCTTTAATTTTCTGGAGTAAAATTTATATTTTTACTTTACTACTTATTATTTGGCCTAATAATATAAAGAAATAATAATAATAATAAGGTAATGTCTCAAATACGTTATATTATATAGGTTTTTCTGCTACATTCTGAACAAATGAATCAGACACTTATTCAAATTATATGAAACGAAAATCCTGTTTATGTGCGTGAAGTTGTTTTCCCCACTGACGGGGACCCTGAATATCGTCCCACCGATGCGGGGGCCGCACCTCGGCCCCCAGTGTATCTACCTCTGTGGTTTTGGCTAACGGCTAATGTTATTTTGAAAGTTTGGTAATCCTTTAATCTGGCCCCAAGAATTACAGAGAGGTGGTGATGTCAGGAGAGAAAAGAGCAGTGGCCGATCCGTCATGGGAATTTACAGTCGGGTTGGTGCGTGGAATCTTAATCGGTGGAGGCATTGTTCGGGGCAGGTCCTGCGTGGGGGGCAGACAGGCTGCATGTTGGGAAAAGGGGGAGGGAGTTGGAAGGGTGTGTGTTCGATCAGGAGCTGCAGGGGTGGGAACAGGGGGGGGGGGGGTGGGGGGGAGAGAGGGGGTTGAGCCTGTTGCTGCGTTGTTGTTGTTGTGATCAGGCGGCATCCTCTAGTTCTGCAGTGAAGTTGATGCGGAAGTGTTTTAAAAGATGCATTCTCTCTACTGTCCACCAGGGGGCGACTCCTCTGGTTGTATAGAAGTCTATGCTTCATGTGTTAAAGCTGCATTCTCTCCACTGTCCACCAGGGGGCGACTCCTCTGGTTGTATAGAAGTCTATGCTTCACGTGTTAAAGCTGCATTCTCTCTCCTGACCACCAGGGGGCGACTCCTCTGGTTGTATAGAAGTATATGCTTCATGTGTTAAAGCTGCATTCTCTCCACTGTCCACCAGGGGGCGACTCCTCTGGTTGTATAGAAGTCTATGCTTCACGTGTTAAAGCTGCATTCTCTCTCCTGACCACCAGGGGGTGACTCCTCTGGTTGTATAGAAGTCTATGCTTCACGTGTTAAAGCTGCATTCTCTCTCCTGACCACCAGGGGGCGACTCCTCTGGTTGTATAGAAGTATATGCTTCATGTGTTAAAGCTGCATTCTCTCCACTGTCCACCAGGGGGCGACTCCTCTGGTTGTATAGAAGTCTATGCTTCATGTGTTAAAGCTGAATTCTCCCTACTGACCACCAGGGGGCGACTCCTCTGGTTGTATAGAAGTCTATGCTTCATGTGTTAAAGCTGCATTCTTTCTACTGACCACCAGGGGGCGACTCCTCTGGTTGTATAGAAGTCTATGCTTCATGTGTTAAAGCTGCATTCTCTCTCCTGACCACCAGGGGGCGACTCCTCTGGTTGTATAGAAGTGTATGCTTCATGTGTTAAAGCTGCATTCTCTCTCCTGACCACCAGGGGGCGACTCCTCTGGTTGTATAGAAGTCTATTCTTCCTAATTGAACTTTTGCCAAAGCTTTTACAGAACAACTCTATATCTATAATAGTTTCAATTGTCGTTAATTTATTCCACCTTGTTTTGATGTTTTTTCTCTGTTCAGCCAGTGGATGTGCTGACGAAGGCAGAGAGGAAGTGTTCACGGTGGAGCTTCACAGAGGACCTCGCGGGCTCGGCCTGGCGCTCGTGGACGGGACGGTAAGAATTCTCCTTTATCCAGCATGCACACACTCCTTCACATTGATTTAAAAACACGTATTTACAGTTAAAAGTGTCAAATTAACTTGAACAACCTTGTGCAGCTTTTGACTCGAAGCTGGAACCAAATGAAAAGTCAAGTCCTTAGTCTTTCATGTCAATCCCTCCAGTAGCTGTTGAGGTATTTCAGTCTGGACCAAAGTGGCGGACCGACTTTTCCTGTTTTTGTTGCGATTTCATAGAAAACTCAGCTGAGAATGAGCGGCATCTACGTGAAGTCGGTGGTTCCCGACTCTCCTGCCGCTCAGTGTCAGAAGCTGAGGACGGGCGATCGCATCCTGGCTGTGAACGGCGTCAGCGTGGTCGGAACGGAGTACAACTTGTAAGCATAAAAGTACACATTGGAGATATCAGTCCGACCTCTTCTGCCTGTGTGTGTGTGTGTGTGTGTGTCTTTACAGCTCTGTTTTCATTCCAGTGGCAGGGAACTGATCCGATCGTCAGGAGACTCTCTCCGACTGCTGGTGGCCAAAATGGACCCGAAGGGCTCGTCTACGACTGAATGCTGAAGGAGGCGTTTGTGCAAACTGGGAATACTTGGGAGGACGTTTGGTTTTTTTCGTCCTTCCTGCTGCAGCTTCCCCCAAAAAGTCAGTGTGTGAACACACTTCCTGCTCTCTCTCTCTTCAGACTCGTGGTGAAATAGAGCCGCGTTGAGACAATCAACCCAAAAGCAGCAGCTCATTTTTTTTTTTGCTGCCACGGCCGTCTTTCTGGCCAATAAAACAAACTCATAAACCCGAGAGGGTTTGGCAGCGAGGAGGAGAGAAGCTGCCCGGGGAAATTTGTAGTTGTAAAAAAAAAAAAAAAAAGAAGATCTATTTGAATGTCTGAGTTCGTATTCGGTCCGACGAGCTTCATCGAGCCGGCGACAACAACTGGAATTGTTTGTTTTTACATTACGGTATGTTTTATGAACTCGTTTGAGTAAAAGATCCGTCACTGGGCATCATATTTGGGACAAATATATTTGTTAATATTCTGTCTTTTCTAGAAAAAAATCCCCCAAAACAAGGAAGACCAACATTGGGGGATCAAGCAGAATTATCTCAATTTACTGGGATTTTTTGGGTTGTTGTTATATGGAGAAAAAAAAAAAAGAGACAATATAATTTTTCTTTCTTTGCTTTTTAGCAGTCATTTTCAACATACAAAATAAAATCTCCACTTTTGTATCACAGGAAAGGCTGTTCTTTAAAAGTATTGATCTGTTACGACAGCAGGTCGTGTGATGGGTAACTGCAACTGCAATTAACTGCAATTCTTTTGTAATTTTTGATGCATTTAAACAAACTTGAGGATGATTTATATCAGCTGTAATCTATATTTTTGTATCATAACAGTAGATCAAAGTCATAGTGATGAACATACAGAGAATTACCTCCTCAACCTCAACTTTATTTATTTTTATAGTGCTTTCCATACAAACATGCATACACACAAAAAAAAGAAACCAGTCAAGAACATTTTGCTGGAGAAAAACTTGTACAATGAAATATTAATCACTAGGGCTCAAAATGAAGGTAAAAGCAATTAAAAACCTTAGTAGAAGCGTTGTTAATCAGCTGAGTCTGCGGCTTTACAGAGTTTTATTGTGAGTTTCAGATCCTCGTTTTTATTTGCAGCCCACAACTTTATTGTTCTGTTCACCCTCAATTCCCTCATGGCATCGTTTCCAGAGAAAAAGCCACTCGACACAACACTGCACATCAGTTAGAGCCGAGCTGGTGGAGGAGACCAAAGACGGAGCTAAAAGAGAGAAAACTGGACTTTAAATTCATCAGGTGACACAAACGCAAGACAATAATTCTGCTGTTTTCTGAGTTTCAAAAAAAGTTTTTTTTAAGTTTTGGAGATGAATATTATTCTACATTTTAAAATGCACAGAAAGAAAATTAAAAAACTCTGCCTTCTTCCGTCAGTTTGTATGTTTTGGGATATTTTACTACACACACACACACACACACACAAATATGTGCATTAGTGATACTTCAACAAAGGGATAGTTCAACATTTTGGGTTTTATGCTTGCTTACAGTCAGATGAGAAGTTGGCACCACTGGTCTGTTAGCTTAGCTTAGCATAACGACTGGAAACGGGGGGAAACAGCTAGCCCAGTTTTCCTCTTGTTTCCCATGTCGATGCTAGACATTGGTGTCAATCCTCTAACGGTACGCAAAGATGTAAACAATAGTGAACTTTTCCTTTTAAAGCTTTACTTTTGGGCCAAAAATCAAAACAGAGTTACTGATTTGAGATCAGTTCATATGAAAAACATCAGCGGACAACAATCGGCTGCACCGCTCATCGGGAGTCTGTCCGTGTTTTCATCCCAATCGTCTTTTTAAGTAAAGTTCGAGTACATTGACACACAGTATTATTCATAGTATTTTGTAATATTTATATGGCGCAGTATTTTTTTTGGAAAACTATGGAATAAACATTATTTTGACTGGTTGTTCCGTCTCTGTGTTCAAACACTCCTGCGAAGTGTGTTTTTGGCCGCGCCGCTGGGTGTGTCAGCCTCGGCACGCTTTAGCGGTCGGCCTCCAGCCTGCTGTTTATAGCTGCTCCGCGGTTTCCACCAGCCCAGCACTTTCCACTGACTCCAGCTCAGCTCTTAGGGCCCCAGAGGCCCCGATTAAAGCGACCGCTTCATATCGGAATAAAAGTGTTCGAGGTGCAGCACGCCGGACACGTCTGACGGGGTAAATAAAGTGCTGAGCGTGCAGCTTTCTGACGTTAATCCTCTTTTTTTATGAGCTCAGCTTCATGTTCACTCTGCATGCTTTTAATTTAAGGTTCACGCTGCTGCTATTATTTATGTACCTGCAACATTTCTCTGCATCTCCACCGGTTACCGTCTTCATCCTCTCACATGCAGGTACTTGTACTTTACTTGAGTCTTTTCTTTTCCTTCTACTTTATGCTTCTACCGCTGCATCTCAGATGGAAATACTGTTGTTTATTTGTCTGACAGCTTTAGTTACGTTTTCATCTCCTTCCCGTCCAGTGAACACCTCGTATCTCCAGATGAGTTGAACGTTTGTGATGAACTGAAGGACGAAGCGTTTCCTTTATGAGTTGAGACAATCCTCCTACTTCTTAAAACTAAATAAACTCTTTAAAAGGTTCTTGGATCAGCTGGAAAATGCATCATCAAAAAGGTGAAATTATAGATAGTATACAGTAAATTAGAGATGATATACAGTAAATTAGAGATGAAATACACTAAACTAGAGATAATATAGATACTATACCGTAAATTAGAGATTATATACAGTAAATTAGAGAGAATATAGATAATATACCGTAAATTAGAGATAATATAGATAATATACCATACATTAGAGATGATAAACAGTAAATTAGAGATAATATACAGTAAATTAGAGATAATATAGATAATATACCGTAAATTAGAGATAATATAGATAATATACCATACATTAGAGATGATATACAGTAAATTAGAGATAATATAGATAATATACCATAAATTAGAGATGATATACAGTAAATTAGAGATAATATAGATAATAAACAGTAAATTAGTGATGATATACAGTAAATTAGAGATAATATAGATAATAAACAATAAATTAGAGATGATATTAAAGTAAACAAACTATATCAAAACATCTGTTTACGTACTTCTTCCAAAACACATGCATGTTTATTTTTTGGAAGAAAGGAAGGAAGGAGGGTAGGAAGTAAAGGGAAGGAAGTAAGGAAGGTATTGTTTTATATGAACCTCTGTGTTCTTTTTCTTTATTAACTGTTCATAATTACTACAACAATCAATAAACTGTCCACAGGGGGCGCCAGAACCAACACTAAATAAAAGTTCCTTGTAGTAACTTTAAGTACAATAATTGAAAGTTTCTCCCTAACGGGACTGATACTTGATGAGTTTATCAATAAAATATACATAGTTATCGAGTGAATGAGTCAAATGTACAATATTCTTAAATAGTTGTAAATTCACATTTTAAAGAAAAATCTGCTAAATATACTGTGCTACTAATAATAGTGAGGTGGTGGTACAGTTTGTATTCATAAATTGATGATATAAAATATTAAGAATGATAATTAAATATTAAAATATCTCCATCCAAGCGTAATGAAGAACAATAAGTAATAAAAATAGTATCAAGTTGCATTAAAATTGAGAAAACAATCAAGTAAAGCACAAGAAGCTAGAACATGTACTTAAGTACATAGTATTTGAGTAAATGTACTTTCAACCACCGACACACACACATAAAAACAACAACACGTGTGTGAAAGGTCGCGTCGAGGTCGTCTCCGTTGATGTAGCCGTTAAGGTCACATGTTTAGACACAGGAAGTGATTTACTGCCGACGGCTCAGAAGTAACTCTTCGGTCTGAATGTTCACTCGTCATGAGGAAGAAGAGGCCGTTGAACCTGTGATTCTGTAACGTCGCTCCTTCTGTTAACTCGAGAGAGACGGAAAGACATATTCACATTGATTACTTCGGTAATAAAACAACGTAAAAACACTCGTTTACTTGAAGCTCAGAAGTATTATCGTAAATATGTCCTGAAATTATCAAAAGTAGAAGCTCTGCTTCTCCTGTAGATAATATATGACATTTTTAGATTGATAATGAAGCTTATTACTGTCGCAGCAGTGGAACTAGTTTCAATATACGGTTAGTTTAGTCCAGTGGTTCTCAACCTCGGGGTCGGGCCCTTCCAAAGGGCCACCAGATAAATCTGAGGGGTCGTGAGCAGAAGATAAAAAAAACAAGTTCTGATACACATCTAATCTAATCTAATCTATTTTTATTCATTTTTTATTATTTAAATGATATAATTTGACCTCTTTGAGGCCTCCAACGGTTATTTAAATGATGATTTTTTCTCCACTGCATTTTTCCGACTGCTTTAGTTACATTAATTAATCAAATAAATCAACTAACACATAATGATGTATTATTATGAATTGAGCTACCCAACAGTAGATACAGATAAATAGTTTGTCACGAGCGTTGCAGTGAGCAAGACGTTTGTTTGTGGCGCGATTTATTGATCGGTTTTCTTGCTTTTTTTTAAAAAGTTGAAAGTTATGACCCTTCAGTACATAAGTATAGTTCGCTCAAACAAAAGGAATATTGTTCCGGTTTTGTTTCCCAAAGCTGTTCTTATGACTCACAGTGGCCTCCATGAATACTTCAGTTCAACCCCACTGTGGCATTCGGGTTAATACTGACCCACATATCTCTTTCTAATCTCTTTTTCCTTCCAGATTATCTCACGTTCAAAGGAGCTGGAACAGACACCGGAGTCTGAGTTTTCAATCTCAGCACGTACCAAAATAAATCCCAGACAATACTGTAATTGTTTCCAGAAGAGGAGGCGGGTTCAGACTTTGGGGGGCGGGGGGACGAACATGCAGGGAGAAGGTGGATTACGAAAGTAGAAATCCTTCAGGGCGACTGATCCACTTCCATCTGCGTCACTGAAAAGCTCGTCCACCTGCAGCTGCCGGTCATAAACCACCGAGTCATCTCGGACTGCGGCCGGCCGGCTGGACGTGAAGGACCGCCGGGTTTCGTCCGCGGAAACCTTTAAATCGTTCTTTACAGATGAATAATATACACTTACATGTATCGGGAAAGGTGTATGTATGCAGTAATACGTCTAAACCGCCAACTAAACACTATGCACTGACCATAAAGCACTGAGGCTGATGGGTAACGTAGTTTTGAAGGTATTTTACACAAATACATTTTGACCTGAAGATAGCGCAATATGAAAAGTGTAGCCACACTTCTTACCTTTCACAATTAAAGCCCGAGACATACACATGCATAACTTGTAATGATAATATAATATATTTAATTATATAATATAATCATTTTGTTAAAGGAAACTCATCGACATAGATTGGCTCAAACCAGAATCATTGAACACTCTCTATGTTTTTTTTTTTTGCTTCATACATTTTCTTCCCGTCTTTTGGGGACTTTTTGGACTTTTTCTTCTTCATGTTGTTCTGCGTGTGAAACGTAGAGAGGCAGGAAGCAGCAATCGGCTCTGCAGCAGTAGATATGAGGTCGGTCACTCTGTAATCACGGAGGAAGAACAGAGGGAATGTGTGTTGTTCATTCTGGTGGTAAAATAATCACTTTTGATTTTAACCCACATTTTTTTGGGGGGGGGGTTTAAAGATTCTTTCGAATGTGACATTAATGCAAACTTTCAACGAAGAAAAAGGTTTGGAAAACCAGAATTCTAACTAAACATGTACAATTAATAATATCTTGGTTTTCAACCTTTTGGACTAGATTCTGGACTTTAGCTAGTTAGCTAACTATTTGCTTACCCATTAGCTAGTTAGCTAGCTATTTGTTTATCCATTACTTTTCAATAACTATTAGTTTATCCATTAGCTAGTTAGCTAGCTATTTGTTTATCCATTACTTTTCAATAACTATTAGTTTATCCACTATCTAGTTAGCTAACTATTTGTTTATCCATTAGCTAGTTAGCTAACTATTTCAACTTTGTATCCATTACTTGTAGCTAACTATTTGTTTATCTATTACTTTTAGATAACTATTAGTTTATTCATTACTTTTAGATAACTATTTTTTATACATTACTTTTAGATAACTATTTGTTGAACCATTACTTTTAGATATATATCTGTTCATCCATTAGCTAGTTAGCTAACTATTTCAACTTTATATCCATAACTTTTAGATAACGACAAAGTTTGATATCATTCAAATCCTAATATATATATTTTCTTCAGATTAGTTGAGCTTTTCCATAATCTGTGTCACAACTGCAGATCGGATGTATTCTGATACTAAACCTGTTGTTGACCTATGAACCACAAACAACTTGAGGATCTTCAGACACCCTGTTTTACCGTAGAGATGCAGGATTAATCCTGCTCAACCCCAACAGATACCACATCACAGGAACAGAGTGACAACGCCATGATAGTTGTGCGATTGCTCATCCTTCCTGCTCATCTTGAACAATGGAGGCAGGAAACAAAGCCATGGCGACCACTTAAACATGGCAAGAGTGAGTGTTCTCACCGCTGTCGCTGACTTCCTACCAGTCGATGACCCAGTATCAGTGCTGGAAAACCGGGCCGGGGGGGGGGGGTCCGGAGATCAAGCCCCTCCCTCAGACCCAGACAGGAAATCCCGTCTGGAGACGAAGGTACACGCCAGTAAAGATGCCTCCGAGTCTGAGAGAGTTTGATTCACCCACAGCGGGGAAAGATGGACGCATCCTAAATGAAAGTAGTATGAACCACCATAATGGAAAATACTTTTTCTAATTAAAAAAGTGAAATTACTTGTATTGTTTCTTGACTTAGATAACTGACCTTATATCTGCTCATATCAGTTAGTCTGTATTTAAACTGACTTCAAGAGAAAGCAAGTTTTTTTGGGGGGGGGGGGGGTTACCTTTTTATACACAGTATTTATAATCTTTATATACAATTCTAAACAATTCATCATAATTGATCAGATTTTCGTATTTGTATGTACAATACAATCTCCAAAGTATCTATAGCTGTCAAATTAGTAGATATAATGGTAGTAAAAGTACAACATAACTCCAGAAATGCACAACACCACGATACTTAAGTTCAATACTCGTGTACTTGTACAACAAGACAAGAGTTTATCTGCAATATCTACACAAGTGAATGAATGTTTCCACACAGAAATGAGATGTATCAAATGTATAAAAGTATTAGTAGTTTGCCAAAAATGAACATTTATAATAAAATAACCAGATTTGTTTTGATACTTCTGAAAGAATAATACTGAGACGGTGGTACAGTTTTCACACAGATAATATTAATGCCCTGAAATGTTCCCAGTCTGTGTAATACGCTGAGTATCAAAACTTCTGAAACAGATGAATGAACTCAAGTCAACTTTTTTCTTTTCATGTTTCTGACAGAAAACACGACACGCTTCCTCAGAGAGAAAAAACTAAACTAAAGCTGTCTTTTATCTTTTGCTCTTATAAAATTCCTCTCATGCATATTTATGCTGCTACAACAGACGGATCACTTCAAAGTGGATTTCAAGGTTCTAACAACCAAAATGCAGAACCACAGGTGTGCTGCTGGTATGTGGAGAACAGAGTGGGGGGTCAGGGACACTCCCCCCCCCACCCCACTGTGCACTCATGCAACATGAAATGTAAGAACAGGACTTGATGTATTTTGGGCTCTAAACAAACTTACTCTAATGAGGACTGGTGGAAGAAGTATTTAGTATTTATTCAGGCAGCAAAATCACACTGTTTATATACTCAAGTTAAAGTGTCATTAGTGAGATGTACTTAATAAAACCAAAACAAGCATTTATATTCTGTTGGATAGTTTGTGTTTATTTAGATAAAAAATGTGAGTGTATTATGTGGCATGAAATGTAAATACTGATGTACAAGTACCTCAAAGTCCTGTGTTTCCTCCGCAGTGACCTGTAGTCCTTCTTATGTTGAGCTCTAAAGGTCAAATCTTTTCTTTAGTGAATTATATATTTATTTGTTTTTTTCTTACCACGTTATACTTCTGCTCCACGACGTCGCAGTGGGACAAACTGTCCTTTTAGTTTAGTTACTAGAAAAATATATATATATACACATATATATATATACACATATATATTCATATATATACACACACACACACACACACACACACATAGAGAGAGAGAGAGAGATTTATCTATATATAATATAAGTCACGGGACATTTTCTACGTTTAATACTTTTAAGTACATTTTCTTCACATTTTTGATGCACGTCTTTTACTCGTAACAGAGTATTTTTACACAGTGGTACTTTTACACAGTAGTATTTTTACACAGTGGTATTAGTGCTTTTACTTCAGTGAAGGATCTGAATACTTCCCCCAACACTGAAAAAAAAGCTTTGGTCAAATGAAGCGGTGAACATGATGTTTGGCTCCCTCTACTGGAGGAAAACAAGAAGGCTCAGATCATTTATAAATAAAGAACTGGAAATAAAAAGATATTGCTGAAATGTTGTTGCTCCAGATGTAAAATCACAAATTAAAAAGAGGACATTTCAGGATGTAGGCTTTGATTTACAAAGGTATGTATCACTACACCAATATTCACCCCATATTCCTTTTATTTCCCCCAAATTTCAGTATTTATTTAGACCACTAAACAATAATAATTACATCAATGAGGATAATAATGATCATTGAAATAAATTATTAACATCTAATATAATCAGCATGACATCAGGATTCATATCCGTGAGCAGGCACGTTAGTTTATTGATTCTGACTCCTATGAGTGCTCCTCTGATCAGCCGGGCTTTGAATTCCTCTTCTTCTGTTTGAAGTGAAATCTTTTGAGAAGTTTATGTACGCGTGCATTGCTGTTGAGTCACTCTGTTGACCGGTTGCCATGGGAACAAACACACACGTTGAGTTAGAGGGAGGTCGACCGACGAAGTAAAATGAGATGAAAGCATTCAGTTCAGCTAGTTTTTTATTTTATAGCTCATTTGTAAATAAAAAAGTGGTCTTTGTAGAGGATCTGCAGAAAATGAATGGCACCCCTTCTGTCCACAAGGGGGCAGTATTAACCATATTAACGGGGTTAACAGCATTTACAGTATTAACAGTAAACCCAAAATATTTTACAGTAAAACACAGTAAATGGAACTTTATTTTTCTCTCTTTTATGGTTTGTTAAAGTAAAACAATACAAACAGTGAACAATTACAAAAGAAGACAAAATCCAAATTATACTAAGTTTTAGTCAGCTAAATGTATTTGTTCCTGGCTGTCACATGCAGGTTCCTCCCCCCCAGCCCCAAAGGATCAGCAAACTCAAGGATATATTTCATAATATATTTTATTGTCCAGACTGTGTCTCTGCTCCTCTCTCTCGTGCCTCCACCTGTATGCACCATATATAGGGAAGAGTCACTCAGGCCTCGATCCCCTGCAGCTGAGGCCAATTAGGCCTATTCCCCCCACACCCCTCCGCAGCTGAGCCTAACCACGCCCCAGCCACCACAGTAGTTAATGTAGTTTCTTCTGTTACTGTTTTCAAAAGATTATTGGATAATTTGCTGATGTTTAATGTTTTAATGACACGTGACGGATGGATCTTAGTTTTATATACAGTGCATCCGGAAAGTATTCACAGCGCAGAGACGTGTAGATGTTGTATCTCACATAACACACAGATGTATTTTAAATACGGTACTTAAGTAGAAAGTCACTTCTACTTTAATTAGTGAGTATTTAAGTTATATGCTCCGTTATACTTCTGCTCCACTATAATTTAGAGGCATGTATTGTAATTTCTACTCTGTCTGATTGCTGGAGTTTAAGAGAGAAATTAAGATTTAGCACAAACATATTTGATTGATTGAAAGCTGAAAGGTCAAGATCTATATTAATTATAATTTATTGATTTAAGGGTAACAATTAAATACTGTTTACATGTTCTCTATAATTAGTAGCAAATTATTCAGTTATTTCCCAGAATTATTATTGATATTGATTTACAGACACATGACTTTTTTCTCTCTGTAATTGTAAGTGGCTTGTGGATTGTGAAGAAACAATCACACTATATATATATATATATATATATATATATATATATATATATATATATATATATATATATATACAGTGCATCCGGAAAGTATTCACAGCGCTTCACTTTTTCCACATTTTGTTATGTTACAGCCTTATTCCAAAATGGATTAAATTCATTATTTTCCTCAACATTCTACACACAACAACCCATAACGACAAAGTGAAAACTGTTTTTTGCAAATTTTTGTAAATCTATTAAAAATAAAGAACGAAAACATAACGTACATAAGTATTCACAGCCTTTGCCATGACACTCAACATGTAGCTCAGGTGCATCCTGTTTCCACTGATCATCCTTGAGATGTTTCTTCAACTTGATTGGAGTCCACTTGTGCTAGATTCAGTTGATTGGACATGATTTAGAAAGGCACACACCTGTCTATATAAGGTACCACAGTTGACAGTAGTGATGGCGAGATGAAGCATTCCATCCAATTGGTTCACTCATGGACCGATGCTTCATTTGCTCTACTGCGCCATCAAGTGGACAATAAATGTAAAACAGGAGAACATCTCTTTCTTGCTGGTTCCATCGCAAAAAAAGAAGCTTGAATACTTTGCAAACAAATGCAGGATAAAGTCCCAAGTCCACACAATGTGATCGGGGAATCAGTCACGTGGGACGGCCGGCTCACGAGGCTTCAAACGTCATCACATACGTCATCACATACGTCATCAACACAAGCCTCGATACACGCTTCACAAAAATCTTCCTGAATTACTCGACACCCGCTTTGAAGCCTCGACACGAAAGGACACATCACTAGTTGACAGTCCATATTGACAGTGTAGATTTTTGTGAAGCGCGTATCGAGGCTTGTGTTGATGACGTTTGAAGCCTCGTGAGCCGGCCGTCCCACTTTTTTTGCGATGGAACCAGCAAGAAAGAGATGTTCTCCTGTTTTACATTTATTGTCCACTTGATGCCGCAGTAGAGCAAATGAAGCATCATGAAGCTTCGGTCCATGAGTGAACCAATTGGATGCAAAGCTTCAATGCTTCATGAAGCTTCATCTCACCATCACTACTGTCAACTGTGGTACCTTATATAGACAGGTGTGTGCCTTTCTAAATCATGTCCAATCAACTGAATCTAGCACAAGTGGACTCCAATCAAGTTGTAGAAACATCTCAAGCATGATCAGTGGAAACAGGATGCACCTGAGCTACATGTTGAGTGTCATGGCAAAGGCTGTGAATACTTATGTACGTTATGTTTTCGTTCTTTATTTTTAATAGATTTGCAAAAATTTGCAAAAAACAGTTTTCACTTTGTCGTTATGGGTTGTTGTGTGTAGAATGTTGAGGAAAATAATAAATTGAATCCATTTTGGAATAAGGCTGTAACATAACAAAATGTGGAAAAAGTGAAGTGCTGTGAATACTTTATATATATACTTTATATATATATATATATATAGTGTGATTGTTTCTTCACAATCCACAAGCCACGATTATGAGAGAGACACATATTTTCTTACAATTACAGAGAGAAAAAAGTCATCTGTCTGTAAATCAATATCAATAATAATTCTGGGAAAGAACTGAATAATTTGCTACTAATTATAGAGAAAATGTAAACAGTATTTAATTGTTACCCTTAAATCAATACATTATAATTAATATAGATCTTGACCTTTCAGCTTTCAATCAATCAAATATGTTTGTGCTAAATCTTAATTTCTCTCTTAAACTCCAGCAATCAGACGGAGTAGAAATTACAACATATGCCTCTAAATTATAGTGGAGCAGAAGTATAACGGAGCATATAACTTAAATACTCAATAATTAAAGTAGAAGTGACTTTCTACTTAAGTACCATATTTAAAATACATCTGTGTGTTATGTGTTATATATATATATATATATATATATATATATATATATGTACAGTAGCATATGTGTATTGTTTATTTTTCCATATTCAGGCATATTTAAAGTTAATAATATAATGCAGTGGTTCCTTCGACTGTAATTCACTGGCCTACTTTTTCTTTACATAACTATCATTAATAGGCTTAGATTACATTTAACATTATGCAAACGTTGTTTAGTATACTTGGCTATTAGCTTTACGAAAAATAGAATACATCAGAATATTTTAGTCTATAAAAGTATTAAAAGTGTTTATTAATAAAAATATTAACTGATATTTCTATTTATCTATTTAATTTGGGCCTGATGATGCCGAATCAATTATTTCTTTGTTTGCTGTATCTAGAATAATCTCTGATAGAAAATGAAAAAAGACTGTCAGAATATCTTTGGTCTTTTTTTTTTGCCAGTGATGTAAATTGATGCAAATTTGCTCCGTGCGCCGTTTAGGAGCTCAGGGAGCATCCGGTGTATTTCATTATGTGTCTGCATAAATTACTGCCTGCAGCTGTAGAGCAGCAGGACAAAGACACAAGCCCGAATTATTCCCGACAGTGAGACTAATGACAGTATTTTTCTTGCCTTATGAATCCAATAGAACCAAATTCACTTACTGTGATGGATTAGCTGTTTGTTTACGGAGGCCTGAACTGCAGCGTCCTGCAGAGCGGTGATCAAGAAGATTAAATAAATCAAATATACTATTACATTTTTTTAACTTCTCTGGAGGAAACAACGGGCACAGCTCAAATATCAGGGAGCGGTTGAACCCTCGAGTTCGTCTCCAGCAAACTGCACTTGGCGGACTTGGTGTGTTCGAATTAACTGTTAGCTCAAATAAATCGTGAGTTATTATTCTGATACATTCTGTTTTTCTTTGAGCTAATAGCCAAGTATACTAAACCATTTTTAGCATCATTTTAAATGTAATGTAAGCCTATTAATGGGAGTTATGTAAAGAAAACGTAGGCCAGGGAATTACAGTCGTTAGGCTTTTCCAAAGAAGGAACCACTGCATTATAGAGCATGTTGTTATGCAGATGATACTCAATTGTATCTATTGATCAACTCAGAGGAGACCAACCAGCTGGCTAAACTTCAATGACCTGCAACTTCCTGATGTTAAAATCAGACAAAACTGAAGTTATTTTACTCAAACTGAGAATGTATGATTATTGTGCCTTCAGTTACTGTTCTGATGGTGTATGAGAGTGTACCCTGATTTTAGCTTAAACAATCTTTTATTCTCCCTTATCAGTATTTTATTCTTATTCTTATTTTCACTACCTATTCCTTACTATATTATTATTATTATTATTATTATTATTATTATTATCATAATAATCTATGTGTCTGTTTTGATGGTGTAGTCAGCGTCAGTTTGGTTGCTAAAGTGTGTCAGCCTGTTGTGAGGAACAGGTGTATACTAATCTTGTCGTTGTAATACCTAAACTTGGCCACACAATGGTGTCAAAGGGTGCAGTGGGGTATGAGTGTTCCTACCTCTTGGAGTACAGTACCCCCCCCCCCCCCCCCCGACCACTATGTGTCTCTCTTCTATTTATCCTGTATTCTGAGACGCTAGCCCTCGTGGCGTAATGCTCTCTTTGTTCTCCTGCTCCCTTTTTGGTATGCAACCGTAAATTTTCCTCAAATAAATTGCACTAAATCCACCGGAGTCTCAAACCCACGGATGTTGACACGGCTGTCCGACACAGTACAGCTTTGAATCATTTAACCGTTCTATCGTCTACTCACACAGACCAAACTCCACAAATTATTTTAAACTTGTACAGCAGAGAAATAAGTTTCCTCCTGCCTGCTTTCACCAGCTGACAACGGCACACATCCTTGACCGACTCTCGGTCAGATCCCACACAAAGTCCCACCCGGTTCAACACTCAAGAGTTGATTTTGCTCAGTATTTCATGTAATCACTTCTTCCTACCACGCCATTTATTCAATCTTTTTACTTATTATTTTTTAAATCTATTTTAACCTACCTCTTGAGCTCACGATTTATATTCTATCTATTGTATTAATCCCGTAGGTCTAGTCATATCAAATGGCTGACGCACACACACACACACTCTTGGCTTTCTAAACTAAGAGTCGACGAGGATAGCTCCGTCGAGCGTCCTTAAGTCCTCTTTATTCTTCTACCTAAATCCCTAACTGTAAACATCCCTAACCGTAAACATCCCTAACTGTTAAAACAAAATCCCTAACAGTGGACACTTGTTCTCTCTCCCTACTAAAAACCCAGTGGAAATATATGCTTTTACTTTCTTTACCTGTGATCAGGGACAATTTCTGGAAAAACAAATTTTAAACTACGTTTTTACTGGGTCAACGTTAAAGATACGTTGATTAGAAACGTATTTGTAATACGTCGAAAACAAACGTAACCTGACTATCTCGTCTCGAGTATGCCTTTGAGTCCTGCCCCCGTGGCTCCCAGCTTCCTTAAGAATACCTTGATTCTGAGCCTGAAACACGGAGACCCGTTCTTTGTTTTTTAACCTGACTATCTCATCTCGAGTCTGTCTTTGAGTCCTGCACCGTGGCTCGCTCCTCCCTAACAATACATTACATTATTACATTACATGTCATTTAGCTGACGCTTTTATCCAAAGCGACTTACAATAAGTGCATTAAACCATGAGTCCAAACTCGGAACAACAATAATTAATACCTTGATTCTGAGCCTGAAGCACGGAGACCCGTTCTTTGTTTTTTAACCTGACTATCTCATCTCGAGTCTGCCTTTGAGTCCTGCACCGTGGCTCGCTCCTCCCTAACAATACCTTGATTCTGAGCCTGAAACACGGAGACCCGTTCTTTGTTTTTTAACCTGACTATCTCATCTCGAGTCTGCCTTTGAGTCCTGCACCGTGGCTCGCTCCTCCCTAACAATACCTTGATTCTGAGCCTGAAACACGGAGACCCGTTCTTTGTTTCTTAACCTGACTATCTCATCTCGAGTCTGCCTTTGAGTCCTGCACCGTGGCTCGCTCCTCCCTAACAATACCTTGATTCTGAGCCTGAAACACGGAGACCTGTTCTTTGTTTCTTAACCTGACTATCTCATCTCGAGTCTGCCTTTGAGTCCTGCACCGTGGCTCGCTCCTCCCTAACAATACATTACATTATTACATTACATGTCATTTAGCTGACGCTTTTATCCAAAGCGACTTACAATAAGTGCATTAAACCATGAGTCCAAACTCAGAACAACAAGAATCAACTCAGAACAACAAGAATCAATACCTTGATTCTGAGCCTGAAACACGGAGACCCGTTCTTTGTTTTTTAACCTGACTATCTCATCTCGAGTCTGTCTTTGAGTCCTAATCATTAGTGCCTCCACAGCCTTTTTTATCTGGATGAGTTTACGTCTTTCAAACCATGACTTTACGGCAGCCAGCCAGGCTCCCCAAATGTTGGCGCCCGAATGTTGGCGGCAGGGGCGGCTGAAGGGGTAGCCCAAGAGGAGGCTGAAGGGGTAGCCCAAGAGGAGGCTGAAGGGGTAGCCCAAGGGGAGGCTGAAGGGGTAGCCCAAGGGGAGGCTGAAGGGGTAGCCCAAGGGGCGGCTGAAGGGGTAGCCCAAGGGGCGGCTGAAGGGGTAGCCCAAGGGGCGGCTACAGGGGCGGCTGAAGGCGTAGCCCAAGGGGCGGCTGAAGGCGTAGCCCAAGGGGCGGCTGAAGGCGTAGCCCAAGGGGCGACTGAAGGCGTAGCCCAAGGGGCGACTGAAGGGGCATCCCAAGAGGCGACTGCAGAGGCGGACTGAGGGGCGGCTGAGCGGGATGGGTTGAGAAAAATGATTTTCTCTAACTGTATCGCCTTCTCTTTCAGAAACTTCAATTGTGACTCCATATCGCGTTTGATGTTGTTGAATTCATAGCTTTCATTAAACAGTGTCTTATTTGTCCGTGTAACACTCTCAGAGAGCACTAAATTGTTCCGCCTGAGAACATGGTTCTTTTTCTCCAACTCGTCGATCTCACATTGGTACTGAGCCAGAAGCCTGGAGCAGACCTGTTGTGTTTGTTCCAGATCATGGGCCGTCTTCGCTCTCCTAGACCTCGATTCTGCCCTCGCACACTCTTTCATCTCGAAGATTTTACGTCTTTTGTTTAACAGCTTCCTATTTGTCTCTGAAAGACTCTCAGAGAGCTGTACAATGTTCTGGTTGAGAACCTGGTTATTTTTCCCTAACTCGTCAACCACACCTTGATACTGAGCCAGAAGCCCGGATTGGACCTGTTGTGTATGTTCCAGATCTTGGGCCGTCTTCTCTGCCCTAGATTTGGATTCTTCCTCCGCAGCCTCTTTGATCTGGAAGAGTTCACATCTTTTTTCTAACAGCGTCCTATTTGTCTCTGCAAGAGTCTCAGAGAGCTGTAAATTGTTCTGGTTGAGAACCTGCATCTTTTTCTCCAAATTGTTTACAATATCTTGATTCTGAACCTGAAGATGGCAGTAGATCTGTAGTGTATGTTCCATATCTTCTCTCTGAGACTTGGATTCAGCCTCGTTGAGCTGGACGAGTTCACATTTTTCTTTCACCAGCTGATTATTTGTCTCAGTGAGTTTCATTAACATTGTATTCAGGTGGGAAACTTCTTCTTGGCAATCAGCCTTAATCCTGGACGTGTCTTGTTGATATTGTTCCAGGTCTTCGGCCATCTTCTTCTTCAGAGACTTAATTTCAGCCTCAAAAGCCTCGTTGATTTGGAGGCTTTTGGTTTTTTCGCGCCCCAAATTTCTGTTGTCCTCTTTGACTTTCAGCGCCAGCAACACATTGTCCCTACTGAGAATACTGGCGCTGGACCTTGAGGTCTCTGCCGGTGCGATAACGATTTGTGGGCTTAGGCTGGCTTTTCGTTGCCGCTTCCTTGCTGGCAAAAGTAATGTCTCTCCGAGGATTTCGGTGCTTGAACGTAATTTTCTTTTATTTGTTTGCTGCACGGTGGGTTTCGAAGATTTCACTTTGATTACTATTGGATCTTTCATTACTATTGGATTGGCAGCCTGGTTTTCCTGTTGGTTGGTTCGACCCAACATGTTCTTAATATAAGCATACATTGTTTGAATAATTCTTGATCGGTGCTCTGAAGAAAATGGTCTTTGAATTAAATCCTCTCTCTATGTCCCTCTTGTAACATAGATTGGAACCCTATGGCTCTATATATATATATAGCTTGTGGAAAAGCACATCAAAGGAATCAAGGACGTCATGTGTGACGTCACACCGCCACCGAACCTTCCAAATGTTCCTTTGATCCGACTCCGCCTCGCGAGAGTGAAGTCTCATGAAGTCAACGGTTCTCGCGAGATCTCATGCCTCAGTATACTAACGTGTAACCTTAAGCTACAGTTTTAGATTGTTAGCTGCTAATGTTGTTAAACTTAAGGGGAACTGGTCAAAAAGCAGAATATGTACAAGTTGTTATTATTATTATATTATTAATATGTACGTTCGAAAGATCAGAGGCTTTGGTTAGGACTTGTCGACCAATCAGAAACCTTCTTCCGGTCACGGTTATTGCGGCTTGAATAACGTGAGCTTTCCACCAGCTGAACGGAGTGGAAGCCCGGTGTAACCGGAGAGGTTCCCGGTGAGTCGGCTGGTGACGAGGTCGGTAAACACGTAGTTTGTTCACGTAAGTTTACCGTAAGCCCGGAAACATGTATAGCCGATAGCAGGAGCTAACGTGTTTCCCGTTTTACTACGGTGTGTGTGTGTGTGTGTGTGTCGGTTGGAGCGCTGTGCGCTCTGTGTGAATGTGTGTAAATGGACATATTTATTATATCACTGCTTCATCTAGAGCTCGATACATCGGACTATGACAATATGTGTATATTCTGTTAAATTAATCTGTTGCAGCTGTATATCAGCAGCGTAGCCTTTTTCGCACTGTGAGACAGACTTGGGGCCAAATAGAAAATATATCACTATATATATATTCTCTTAACGTATATTTTCATCATATATTGTCTGACGCGTGTCAGCTTCCTGTGTTGCATTGTGACGTGTCTTACAGTCACGGACTGGATGCGGTGCTACTTTGCTCCGGTTACTTTTTTCCTGCTGTGTTGATTATAAGTTATTGAGGGAAACCTTACTGCTTAGAATTATGTGTTCATATTTATTATTTGGCCCCAAGTCCAGCTTCACGCTGAATATGTTGCAGCGGAAATAATAAGGTGAAAATATTGTCATACACGCCAGAAAATCTTCAAGACATTAACATAACTGAATATGCACATGTGATTATATTCAGATTTCCTAGTGTTCTACATGAAGCAGTCCTGTTATGAATCTGTTCATTCAAACACATTCACAGGTCAAGGATTCATTACCAGCTGTCCTTCCTTCATTCATCAGTTTAAACTGCGTTACTTTCAGCCTGAATAATATTTGTAGGTCCCTCCGTATTTGTCTAATATTATAGTGTTCTCTTCATTTGAAATATACTTTTTTTTTGGCGCGCCCCATTGCCTCCTCTCTGTGAAGGGTCTGTGGAGACCCCCCTGAAGTCTCTGCAGTAGCTCTTGATGATGACGACCTCCAACGCCCCCCCCCCCCCCCCCCCCCCCCCAAAAAAAAAAAAAAAAACCATCATTCCAATGAAGTGAGGGGAGGAGCTTTGAGTTCAGGTGGATGTTTGCGCCACATTTGAAGACATTCCCCTCGCGAGAATGGGACGGACATGAGGTCACAGTGTCCTTGACCTTTGAGCTCCACAATCGAATCGGTTAATTTCTTAAAATCAGAGTGCAAAAAAAATTGACTTCAGGTCATTCCTGAGATATCTCATTTCTGATTATGGATTCGGACGCACCCGGAGACGTAAAAACTAGTCAAGCGGTGGTGGAAGAATACGTTTAATTCTAATCTTACAGACTTCCATGTGTTAATCTTAATAAACTAATGGAACATTTAAGAAGAGAACATGTGTGTTTTTGTTTCTTGTATCAAGAATGCCGGGAAGAGAGGCCTTTCATTGGCTTCGGCTGCGACTGATCGTGTCTCTGAGTAGGGATGAAGGCGCGAGAGAAGGCCGGAGCCACAGTGGTGAAGACATTTAAACTGAGAGCCGACAGGCAGATGTTCAATAAAAAACATTGAGAACCTCCAATACAGTTGTGTGCTGGTGTCATTGACACTACGGGGGTGCGCTACAGTTCCCCTGTGAGCAACAAATCTGTCTTTAAATCGGGAGGAGAGCAAGTTGACGTTAGCAGCACCGCTAACGGTGAACGAACGGAGGTTCACTTGAGCTACGGAGTAAGGAGACGAGCAGAGCAGGAGGTTTCCTCCATGTGGGGCAGGACTGGAGCTCTCAAGCCTCCTCAGTGGTCGACACGCACAGCTAGAAGGCGAGGGTTCGATTCCCCGCACCTGAGCCCCACCATTTTTTTACAAACCAGTTAATAGTTCAAAATGAGCCTGCTGTTTATTCTGACTCTGGCAGGTGTTATTTTCATTCCCTGTCCAAGAACCTCCTTCAATTAACATGCGATTTGACTCGAGGCTAATTAAACACAAGACGCAATTTAAGAATCGAATGTCGAGGCACATTTTCTCCGAAAAGTTTTTTTTCTATCTAATCATTATAATTATATAAAAGTATATATTGAATGTGTACATTTAAAACAAAAACAAAAAAAGATGCTAATGAGCGCAGGCAGCCTGAAAACAATGTAATAAACAGTTCGGCACACAAAAATAAATAGATTGTAGAAACACTGATATTGGTTCAATGGTCTTTCAACTTTAGCAATTAGCTCAAAGCTCCACTTGTCCAACGTAGAGAGACGCGTGGTTGTAGATTCACTCCGTCTCGTTATTCCCAGTAAAAAAATGAAGTTACTTCCAAGTAATGAACACGTCATGAAGAAAGTAATCAGTATAATTAACATATAACTAATTACATAATGATTCATATAAATAATCATTAATTCAACCAGTAACTCATTATCATTCTAGTTCAGGAAGTACATTATTTATTAGATCCATCAATTATCAGCTGGTTCCTGATCTTCCCCTCAATCAATCTTTAGAAAACTATTTAGAAAGTGTTGTTGTGGACTTTTTTGTAAAATGCAAAAATGGACTTGTCAATAAATGATATGCTCTGTAATCAGTGAATCTGCTGTTTTTTAAAGGTGAACAAACGTGCAGTTTGGGATAATTTGATGTCGTGCAACATACATTCCCAGTTGGTGTTTTGGGAAACCTTCTACAGCGTTTATAATATAAAAAAAAAGAAGAAAAAAAAGTGAGCTTCACGACCGCTGATGTGCAACTGGGAAATGTTTACGAGGCGGTGGTGTGCAGCTCAGTGTGGAGGTCTGTGCATCTGCAGTCTGCTGATAATCAGACACGGTTAATATTCACAGCAGTGAGCTGTCGGATCAGAAGAGAAGCTGACGGCGAACATCACCAAACATCATCTGGGTGTTTTAAATCAAACGAGCTCGCACATTCCTTAATTACACACTCTGCAGCAACCGAGACACGTGAACTATAGTTATCTGTGGCACGAGGAACCCAGAAGCTATCAGACGCGTGCATCACAGTCTCAAACCAAACAACAGGGCGGTGCTTTCTTTAGCTGAATTGCAGTTTTTACTCCATCATTTAGATACTGTTTCATCTCAAAAACAAAATCAGGGTGTTCGTGTTCATAATGCATTTGTCAAATGCAACAAAAACTAAAATCTCTGCCTTGTGCGACCAAAAAAAGACACAGTCAGTGCATGGTGTTTAAAAATGACACGCATGTCAACCTCATGGTGGCGCTACAGGAAAAGTCAGAGGATAACCAAATTAGTTAGGATATATCCTCAGGGAAACATGAAATACCGAATACAATTTCATGATAATTCATCCAATAGTATTGAAGATATTTTAGTCTGGACCAAAGATGTGCACCGACTGGCTGCTAAAAATCACCCTACAGTGGTGCATTGGATAAGAAACGTTGGGTTGTATTTTCTCTGCTTGGATACAAATCACGTGATGCAGATTGACTTCAGTGCATCGTTTCCCTTTTTATCGCTACGAGCTGATGCTGCTCTAATTTACAGTTTACAGCCAGAGGACGCCGGATAACCAGCTGTGGTAATGTGATTTAAACCGCAGCCGAGAGGGCCACTTTAATCATTTTCGCTGTTCTCGTCTTGAAAAACTGTGACACGGGAACAATATTTATGCTTATTGTGCTCTGAGAATTAATGATTATCATAAAAAAAATGAAAAAACTCGCTTCAATTAATTAGGATGGTTTGAGGCTCGGCGGACGAAAATAAACCTTCTCTCTGCAGCTATGTTGTCTTTGATGTGCTCAGGGAAGAAATAGGCGGGCGCGAGTGTGAGGGGTGCAATTTATTTTCCTGGCGTGCACAACGTGCACGTGTCCACGCGGCGTTGTGTTCTGTCCGCTACACGTGGAGTGATTTGCCGGAGTGCAAACACATGAAGCATAGACTTCTATACAACCAGAGGAGTCTCCACCTGGTGGTCAGGAGAGAGAATGCAGCTTTAACACATGAAGCATAGACTTCTATACAACCAGAGGAGTCGCCCCCTGGTGGTCAGGAGAGAGAATGCAGCTTCAACACATGAACCATAGACTTCTATACAACCAGAGGAGTCACCCCCTGGTGGTCAGGAGAGAGAATGCAGCTTTAACACATGAAGCATAGACTTCTATCCAACCAGAGGAGTCGCCCCCTGGTGGTCAGGAGAGAGAATGCAGCTTTATTTTGGATACAGCAGCTTTAATTGTCAGGATGGATCACTGCCCCCCCCCCCCCCCCCCCCCCCCCCAATTCACCGTGACAGCAACAATCTTTTCCTCCGCTCCGTCTTCTCGCCATCGTGCTTGGAAATGGAGTCCGGTTATCTGAGGAGAAGCTCTAACAGACGGGGCAGTAACCGGCTCCGCTGCGTCTGACTCCTGGCGAGATTAAAAACACTGGATGTCAGCCCAATCATGGCGCTGCACGGCATTCTGGGTAATTTCCGCCATAACCTTGACTGAAGGACTCTCAGCTGTTCTGTTGTTGTTGTGTTTGGTCTGGTGGGAAAAAAAAGTGAGGACAAATGTGAGGCACTTAATGCTGCACTTTAAATGAAAAACATAATCGAGTGCTTTCAGGTTTGTTTCACCTGATGACGGTGTGTGTGTGTGTGTGTGTGTGTGTGTGTGTGTGGGGGGGGGCGGGAGTTGTTGTGATCTGTAGATGTCTCTGAGCACCAGGGTCCATTTAGGAAACCACATTTTACTGCTCTACAGAACCAGATCATCTTCTCTCTGGTCTCTTTACTGATGGAGGTCTATATAAAGGACCAGGACTACACTGAGATCTATAGAGGACCAGGACTACACTGAGATCTATAGGGGATCAGGACTACACTGAGATCTATAGGGGACCGGGACTACACTGAGATCTATAGGGGACCAGGACTACACTGAGATCTATAGAGGACCAGGACTACACTGAGGTCTATAGGGGATCAGGACTACACTGAGGTCTATAGGGGATCAGGACTACACTGAGGTCTATAGAGGACCAGGACTACACTGAGGTCTATAGGGGATCAGGACTACACTGAGGTCTATAGGGGATCAGGACTACACACACACACACACACACCATTAAAGATGAATAAACGTAATGTCAATGGTTGGAGGAGCCACTTTGTCTGCTGCTGGCATTTAAAAAATTATGACTTAAAGATGCTCGGAGAGGCTCTCAGACAGATTCACATGGTCGAAAACTTTCACTTTAAACCCCCCCAAAAAAGAGGAGAAATCAATATGTGTTCCCTCCTCACTGCTGCTTGTTTCCTTTCCTCTCCCCTGAGACCTAATTCCTTCGTCTGCAGAATAATAATCTGCTCCGGTGACGCAGCCGATGACTCAGGACGCCACGAGCCTCTGACATCATGTTTCTACCATCGTGAGGCGAGGACCTGCACTCTGGTCCGCTATTCTGTCCTCCTGCTCATTATTAAGTATTTATTATTGACCGTTAACCTGGTCACGCTTCAGTTTTTATTTATTAAAAATAAATATATATATATATATATATATATATATATATATATATTAACATAAAAAGATACAACATACATATTTTAATATACAAATAAATATGAATATACAAATATATACATTTTGTGACTTTGTCATAGTTATTTTAACTCAAACCGGGATCATTTCTTAACGAGGTAGGTGTAGGTGCTTAAAATAAACTGAGTTTGATTCCTGTGAATAAGGAAGTTTATTTTGAAAAGAGGGGGGGGGGTGTAAATGCTTAACACCCCTCCCTTCCACTAGGGGTGTGGGTCCTGTTTGCTCTGTGTTTTGTCTTTCAGGCTGTTCATCAGCTAGTGAGCCACACCTGAAGCCTGGAGGCTGCTATAAAGAGGCAACACCTGAAGACAGAGGAGGCCCCCTTGATTGGCTGGTGGCTCTCCACTACAGCTTATTGGTTTAGTTTGTTTAAGCTAGTTAACTTGTTTAAACACAGTTTAAGTGTTATTCTTTAAATAAATGTCTTGTTTTTAACTCGTCTGGTCTCCATCCATGTTGCAGCATGAGCCGGGTTGTGACACATGGGGGCTCGTCCTGTTAGATGGACCAGGGTTACATTTGTAGTGACGTTGGATCTGCAGGCTGTAATTGGTTTGATGTGCAGAGGTCAGTGGTGGCCTCGTGGGCTGGTGCACCTCCTTAGTGAGGAGGTCAATCTGGTTGTCTGGGAGACCTGGACGAGTGAGGGGAGAAGGCTGATTCCTGTGGGTGAATTTGAGCAGCTGTATGTTTTGAGCTGGATTATGCTTGTGATTATCGTGGTCCTCTATACATGGAGGGCACATTCCTGTTGGTCTGTCCCCGTCAGGAGGAAGACTGGATTCTCTTTGTAGTCCGTTGGGGTTTGTTACCATGGTGATGAAGATGGTCGGAGCAGTTGTCTCGGGGGCTCGTCCGAGGCTGCTGGTGGGTTGCCCGTCTACGGTGGCTTTACCGGGCCTGTGGGTTTTAGTGCAAAAGTACCCACCACGAGGACCACCTGAAGACTAGGGGAGCATACTTAGTTCTGGTTCGGCAGCTAGAGGGACAGGACGGCAGTGATGGCTATTTATGGGATGCTTTTGGTCTGAAACTGGAAGCCTTTACTGCTCCTTGGTTTACTGATAACATGTTTTTTTGTGCGTGTGTTTCCTGCTAACTGCATGTTTTGTATTCCGGTTCTCGTGTTCATGGTCATGTTCTAGATGGTTCTGGACTCGTTGCACAGCCTTGGTGGGGGTCTGGGTAGTCGGACCCAGTTACCTTGCAGGTGTTAACCTTGAGAACCTGAAGACTCCTGCTGCAGTGTGCAGGGGGTGCTAACGGTTCACATGGTGAGCAGGTTGGTGGTTAAAGGAGGGATGTGGTTACTGTGACCATAAGCACTGTAGTTCATGTCTCGTTGGTGTGGGTGTGGTCTGGTTGCCTCTTTGTGTGCGTCTGTGGACGACTTGGGTGGTCGTCGTGTCAGAGGAACCTTCTCGATGCTACTTGGGATTGGTGCTTATGGTAGTTTCTGTTTGGTAGCTGGTAATCATGGAAATTCCAGTTGTGTGTATTCACTCGTTCCAGCATCTCTTTGCATGAACCGGTCCTCCTGAGAAACCGTTTCATATTACAGTGTCATCTCTCTGGCCTTCCTTCTTTCTCAGCTCTCGCTCTTTAGATGCTTCTCCACATGTTGGAGTTCTGGGTGGCTGTGGATTGATTGGCGGGCCGGGAGATGTTCGAAGACCGGTAAGAAATCTGTAAAAAAGAAGTCTGTGTAGTTTGCATTTAAAAAGTCAGTATTCCTGTTGGGAACACTGTTTTTATGGAGGGTGCCGACCCCTCCCTTCCACTAGGGGTGTGGGTCCTGTTTGCTCTGTGTTTTGTCTTTCAGGCTGTTCATCAGCTAGTGAGCCACACCTGAAGCCTGGAGGCTGCTATAAAGAGGCAACACCTGAAGACAGAGGAGGCCCCCTTGACTGGCTGGTGGCTCTCCTGTGGTGGACTCTACAGGTTATTTGTTGTGTTCTTTAATTAAATGTCTATTGTTTTTAACTCTCTTGGTCTCCCATTCATGTTGCAGTCTCCGAGCCGGGTTGTAAAACATGGATACATAATTTTATTAGTTTTATAATGAAAAAGGAGCATTGAGCGGCAATCTGCAACTTTACCACTAGATGGCACTGAATCCTACGCACTGCTCCTTTAAGGAACATTAAGGATATTGTTCAAAGAAAACAAATGAAAACCCAAAGGACGCTTTGCTGTTATCAGTGAGTCTGTAAACTAGTTTTTGGGCTTAATGGTGACATTGTGATTTTATTGTGATCCGTCAGATTTCCCGTTGCATTCGCTGGATTTAATTAAACAATGCCAACAAAGACTTTATTTACCCTCCTTATGGCACAGAGCCTGAACACAGCCTGAAGCCTTCAACTAATCCTGGTGATCGTTAGACTTCCCATCACGGACACAAATCGATACCCTGAACAGCACAACTCTGTCTCTTTGAATTAGCTCTCACCCCTTTTTATTCAGCACAGGAGACGATCACTCACACCTCTTCATTCACTCACTGCAAACGGGGAACTATTGATTTTAAATGTGAGCGTCTCCACAGATTCCCATTTCATCCAGAACATGTTGTGCTTTGCTTTTCTGCCTGTCCTCGTGCTGCATTCAATGACGTGGGAATTAGAAGAAAAAAAATACAACTGCTCTGTTAAGAATTAGGCAAAAACAACAACAACAAAACATTTATTTAAATATCCCCCCTTTTCAGAGCAAAAGTTTTTAGGAAATATTTGCAGTCAACAGAAATCTCTGAATTTAACTTTTATTTGAGATAATACTTCCTTATCCTACATGTTCTCAGACAAATAAACCTAAATCCTTACATATTATTCTCATATTAATCCCTTATCTACCTGCTTTTAATGGCTCTAAGTCAATAGAGGCTGCAGGAAAGATATATATATATATATATATATATATATATATATATATATATATATATATATATATATATATATTTTAGGTCAACAGGAAGTTCCTCCACCAAACAGGATTTTTGGACTATTACAGATCGCTGTGCCAAACAAACATTTATGATACTTACACGTTTTGTTATTCAAGAATAAACTGACTTTTGAAGGCTATAGAAGAACTCCACCACGGTCACATGACTTCCCGTCTCCACCGCTGGGCTATGAGGACTCCTGGTCTTGTGAGGACGTTTAGTCGTCTCATTTAAACTCTCTTTTTTTTTTTTAAGACACGGAAAAGCTTTAAAAGTCACCAGGGGGGCGTTTACTGACCTATTTGTATGTCCTACAACTCAATCCACTCGATCTGATTACGTTTTATTTCTAGCTTTTGTTGTTTTTTACGGTTTACTTATTTATTACCGCTACTGTTTGATTATTTATTGCGCTTGTATTTTATTTGAATTTTAGCCCTTTTGCTCCTGAAAATGTCCCAGCTGTGGGACTAATAAAGATTATATTATTATATCTTAACAAAAGAGAGATCTTTGACTTTTATTGCCTAAGACTGCGTCTCTGTTTTTGTTCTCCGTTCAAACATATAATAAATAACTTAACTTGAGCTCATCAAGAAGCAATTTGAGAAATGTTTAACTTAGTTTATATTTTTGGTGTTGTGTATATTCTGAATTTGACATTTATACTATTTCTTATGTTTCTTTGCAACTGCTGCACAACAATTTCCATCTGGATAAATAGTTTTAAATGAACTTAACTTAATTTGTCTTGTGTAATTTTATATTACATTATCGCATTTTATCTCATCACAATTTTATCTTGTCTGGTCTTATTTAATTTAATTTGATCTTACTTTAGTTCGTCTTATTTTATATCTTGTCTCATCATATTTAATCTTACCTTGCTTTATCTTATCTTATATTTGTGTCTTGTCTTATCTCCGTTTACAAACCCGGCTGTAGATAAGACCGTAAATTCCTACGTTACGTGAACGCGGCACCGTCGCAGAGGAGCGCACCGCCGCTCTGCGCTCTGATTGGACCGTCAGCGGTGGGAGGGGGCGGGACCTGCAGGGAGACAATAGAGAGACGGAGCGGCTCGACGGTGAACCGGCAGCGGGGAGACGGTGACCGACAGCGGCGGTGCAGACGAGCGGAGGTCCGAGCTTCACCGGGAAGAAGAAGCGTTTCCTCTGAAACACGCCGGTGTCTGGACGGATCGACAGGCTGCATGCAGCATATTCTGAAAGGTGAGATCAGATGTGATCGACCGGTTTAAAATGAGATAACGGGTCATCGCATGCTCGTTTGTGTCTTTAAATGTGTTTATTACTATTATTATTATTATTATTATTATTATTATTATTATTATTACTACTCATTGTCGGCTCAGATTCGGGTTGGTCACGTTGCGTGTCTTTGTGCTGCATCATCTAGGGCACGGTGGTGTACACAAGCCGGCTTCGTTAATTTATTTAAATTATAAAAATCGTATTTTAAATTATTTATAATATAAATGTCCGACTCCGTGTGAGCGAACACAGGCTGAGCAGAACAATGGAGCTGCTGTCAGGCTACGGAGTCCTAGCTTACACAGCTGTACGCCATCTGGATTTGGGCACATTTATTCATCACATTTATTAATTTGCAAACGTGCACACGCATACCTGTCTTGGTGTGTGTGTGCATTGATTGTAATGCATGCTTTGTGTCTGCAGAGCTGGTTCATGCTCCATGTCTTTGTGCTGCAGGTTTTTATGACTCCCTCCCAGACTGTAAACAAGGACCCTGACATCAGCTCTGCGCGAGTCTCGTGAAGGATGAGACCCTGTGCATGCTTAAAAACCTTCATTTTTGTATTTTAATTATTTTGTATTGATGGCTCTTTGTTTTTGGTCCCTCAAATTGGGCGGCAGAGATTATGGTGTCTGGTCTCTTATTAATCCGTTATTTGGTTGGTATGAATATCATCTGCTATTCTACTATCTGCTAATTAATACTCACTTAATCCTTTTTAGGTATTTTCAAAGCACAAAGAGTAAAAATAATGCTCAAATGAAGGTTTACGTCGACACAATTCACTGAAAACATAAAAATCAGTTTGAACCAAACAAGTTGTGATTTATTGCATCACAACATTTGGACATTTCACAGACTATAAGAATAGATCCATACTGTGTTACAGCCCTCTCTTTCGAGCGGCGACTTCACCGCCACTGACCGGTCGATGATTGGATAACTGTTGACGTCACTGTTCCACACACTTGGCCTACGTACGCGTTTTACTGGAGCGTTCCTCAAGAGGTCACCGTGGGTCAGCGGGGTCGCCCACTAATCCAAGGATTCTGTGGGTTTCGATTCCTACCGATGTACGAATGATGACACGTCGTGTAAATGGCTCTGAAAATGCACGTTAATTTACCGGAGAACTCAAGACGGTGTAGAAAAAATCCATATTTCTACGATTTTAACATGTTAGAAATATCTCTGGCGTAAAGGAGCAGTGTGGAGGCTTTAGCGACATCTAGTGGTGAAGCTGCAGATTGCACCCAACCGATTTTTAAACGACGCACGACGCTCCATGACAGCGATGGATGGTTTAATTTCCCTCTGTGAATCTTTTTAATTCAACAGCGTCGCCATAAATTGGATGTCTTCTGTCGAAGGACATGATGATAATAATAATAATAATAATAATAACGCTGAGATGTGCCTACACACCGCCACCCAGCAGACAGAGGATCACACATTCAGAGCACAGAAGGAAGGAAGAAGAGATTAAAGCAGACAAAGGGCGGTAGCGTTACCTACCGTAGCGTGCGGGGTTCACAGCAGCAGAACTGGGCTGGCTTTGAAGGTTCACGCCCAGTGACGCGCCGCCGAGCGCAGGCACAAAAGCCCCGGTGTGGTCGCAGGCGCCGGTGGGCCGAGGCGGCGTTTAAAGCCTCGCTGCTTTGATGTGCTGTGGGAGCCGACAGCTCGAGCCCCGCGCCGGAGGGCCCGAGCTGCAGCGAGGAAAGAGGAAAGAGGAAAGAGGAAAGAGCTGCTCGTGGTGCAGAAATAATCTCCCTGGTTTTGTTATCTCAGCGGGCAGATTCAGAGAGGGACATTTTACACATGTTGGAGTCGCTGACTGGAATCTGTGAGGGCGACGAGAGGAGGAGACCTGAAGTCCTGCAGAGACTGGAACCAGACCTGAAGTCCTGCAGAGACTGGAACCAGACCTGAAGTCCTGCAGAGACTGGAACCAGACCTGAAGTCCTGCAGAGACTGGAACCTGAGAAGAGAAGAAGCCTGGAAGAGCGGATCGTCCTTCAAATGGCGGCGGTTCCGCTAGTCCATGTCCACGTGTCCTCGGGCAAGACACTTAACCCCAAATTTCTGTTAAAACGATGTTAAACAATTGCTTTTAAAATAAATCTGGTTTGCTGAATTAGTCACAGAGAACTATTAGTGCAGTTACTTCAAATGTGAGATTATTGAGACCATAAACTCATGTTTACAATGTTTACTGAGGGAATAAATCAAGAGAGAAGTAGAGTCATTTATATAGACTTCTATACAACCAGAGGAGTCGCCCCCTGGTGGTCAGGAGAGAGAATGCAGCTTTAACACATGAAGCATAGACTTCTATACAACTCATTTAATTAGATGGAGAGCAGTCTCTCATCCACTTTATAACAGAGGTCAAAGATCATCAATCAAACCGCTTCTTGCCGTTATATTTTTGAAGTCATTGAAGCCGAAGCAGTCGATCCCACTTTGTTGTGTCCACACAGAGGACACAACAAAGTGGGCTCTCTGGTTGTCAACACTGACAGATTGTGGATCAAATGTGTAAGTCAACAGGGGGTTTGTGTTCAGTCCTGTTTGTTTGTTTGTTTGTGTGTCAGCGGGATAGCTCAAAAACATGGTGACATTTTGCATCAGATGTGGTTGAATTGTTTCTTTCGTGGAATTTCTCGATCTTTCAAGTCTTTGTTGAGCATTTTTGCTTTTAGCTCGTAAATTATTACATTTAGTCAAAAAGAAAAAACTAATCTATTAAATCTCTTTAGCAATGCTAACATGCTGATGCTAAGCAGGTGTAATCTTTATAATGTTAATCGCGTCAGTTTATTTTATTGTGAAGAATCGGACGATGAGAGCTTTTGACCTCACGGAGGAAACGTGTTAAAGGATCACCAAATGTATCGCAGCTCATCCTCAGGGGAACATGAATGTATGCATGAAATGTCACGGAAATCCATCCAACAGCTGGAGGAAGTCAGTGGGGTTCATCCTCTTGGGATCGTGAATGCATGTCCAAACTTTAATGCTAATCCATCCAATAGGTGTCAAGATGTTTCAGTCTGTAAAAAGACCAAATTAGTGCTGAAATACAGTTTGAATTATTTATTCACAATCAATGAGCTGTTTTCTCCCTTCGAGGTGTAACAGACTTTTCGCCCGCAGCATTTGTTTCCTTAAGTATTTTTGAGTTGGCTGACATATTGATTTAGCATTGCAAATGATTAATTAGGCGCTGGTGTTTTACAAGTCGACGTTGGCCTGAACAGAAATGAGGTGACGGGGGGGCAGTTTGTCCCGCGGTGCTCAATGTGCGTCTTACTTTAACAACAGAGACTGTTGCCATTCATTTCCATGAAGCGTTGATATGGAGTTGTAAACCATGAGCTGGGAAGACGGCAGCTCCTCTGTTGGTCTTTTGTTTTTGTCGTCGCGTCGTGAATCGATTGTTGGTCTTTTAAAGCTGGAGGTCAGTGGAAGGACTTCCGAGCAGCAACGCGATCCCCTCTCTTTGTTCCTGCCGTTTCCTTCTGGACGCGCTGGGATTGATTTACTGGCTTTCCTGGAGACCGGAGAGCATTGGATTGCAGTGGTTTTAAGTCTGCTTGAAATTAAAGCTTGCGCAGGCTTCTTCTGTGTCGATGGGGACGCACTGACCTTTTTAGTTATGTTCATTTTTGGCGAATATTAAATTGGACCAGTCAGTCATGCACACAGTTCTTGCCTTCGGTGTAATGTCTCGGCAATTTGTGAGTAGACCAACTGTAAATGAAGAGAGAGGAAGAAGACGTCTCTTTGGATTTGAGTTCTATAAATACCCTATTTAGGGTTTTGTCCATATATCCAAAGCTGTTCAGCAGAGGGTAAATATCAGAAATGTAAGAACCACGTCGACATAGACAAAGGTCATATAAATGATTGGATTATGACACTTTTCATTAAGTTTGTCTTAATTTGACCTTTTGGAACTCCCGTCGTGCTATCGGGGTGTAAACTGATGCCACAGACGGAGTGAGTTACAACCTTTGCAAATAAACAATCTTCATACTGAAGCCATTAGTACTTTATTAATGTAACTGTGAACAAGATGCAGCTGGGACATTTTATAGTAGTAATACATTTGTGTTTGTGTGTGTGTGTGTGTGTGTGTGTGTGTGTGTGTGTGTGTGTGTGTATGTATATATATATATATATACACACACACACACATGCATATGGGCATAATTTTTTTATTATTACTATTGTTCCCGTTGGTTGTTCTTACAGTGGAAAAACTGTAAAAGAACAACAGTTTTTGCAATCCAAAGTAAGCGTTCAGACTTCCAGGAGACCCAAAGCAGGCATGACTGCTGCAGGATGACAAATAAAAGGTCTTGAACACTGAGCTGTGGTCCCCCTTCAGGTGTGAGACCGAGCCCCCCCCCCCCCCCCCCGTTTGGTGCAATCGGCCAGTAACATCAGCCGGGAGGAAACGATGGAGAGCAAAGCAGATTGGCTGACTTCCACATAACAGATTTCCCTGAAAAGAGAGCCGGCCGAGGCGTTTAAATTGATTATTTCACAAAGTTTTAGCGACATAATCAATTATATACAAGTTGAATTAAATCTAACAAGTACTGAGACAATGAAATGCAGTGTATCCCACCAGAAGGGCAAAGATCTCACATAAGAATTAGATAAACAATCAAAGCCGAATGAAAGTTTAAGTTAATAACAGGACAACTCTGATTTTACGTTTGTTAGCAGAAGACACTCGTTTGCAGAAGAAGTCGAATTTACATTCGAACACATTTCTGGAACATTTGCTAAATATAATAAAAGTGAATGCACGTTTCTATCGATGATTGCTATTTTATTAGTAAAAGAATAGTTCAAACAAAAAATTATGTAAATTGTATATAATGCTGAACTCCTCTGTGGTCCCAAAGCCATGTATTATATACATATATAATATATTATATTATATTATAGAGAGCCCATCATTCTCCAAGTGGCTACGTTTCTACGCTAGACTGGCTCTAAAAATCAAATCAAGAAAAAGCCATTCCAGCAAAGCAATTTGTGAATAAGGTGAAAATGCTTCGTAAACAAAGTGTGAAACATGACGGAGACGAGAGTCCGTTTCTATTGCAGTTTGTGGCATTTAGATTTCATGGACCTCGTTATGTGACGACGCTGCTTTGAGGTATTCATACACGGTAAAAACAGGTGAGCTGAAGCAGAAGATTCTCTGAGCCGCATCAGAAACCTGAGAATCAGTTGAAACCGATCTGCTCCTGCAGCTTCAGAGGACGTGATGCAAGAACACAGAAACCGGCTGGAAGAGTGTTGACGACGAACTGGACAACGTTGTTGTTGTTGTTTAGATTTGTTTGTCTGTTTGCAGCTCCGCTGCCTCGTCCGCTGTGCGTTTGTTTCACTGACCTTGTCAGCCGGATGCTGACGGACAGCCGGCTCCTTTCGGGTTCTGCTGACTCGGTTTTTCTCTGCTCAGCACCGTTTGAGCCCCGAGACGTTTTCTAAACCCTCCTCAGTGGCTGCAAGGCGACCCAATGTTCTGTTGGGGATTTTAAGCTGCTGTCAATCATTTTAAATTATGATTTTCTTCAGTACGATTAATACACGTGAAAGCACGTCAAAGGAATTTTACTAGTAACTTGTATTTGTAGTATTTCTACTGTTATTGAACCAAAAGACTCACTGCAACTCTTTCTACTGAAAAATATACTGAATCTTTTGTTTTGTTTGACTGTTCGTCTCCTTCGACGCGTCCCCATCTCCTTCGTCTCCTTCGACGCGTCCCCGTCTCCTTCGTCTCCTTCGACGCGTCCCCGTCTCCTTCGACGCGTCCCCGTCTCCTTCGTCTCCTTCGTCTCCTTCGACACGTCCCTGTCTGCTTCGACGCGTCCCCGTCTCCTTCGACGCGTCCCCGTCTCCTTAGTCTCCTTCGACGCGTCCCCGTCTCCTTCGTCGTTCCCGTCTCCTTCGTCATTCCCGTCTCCTTCGACGCGTCCCCGTCTCCTTCGACGCGTCCCCGTCTCCTTCGTCGTCCCCGTCTCCTTAGTCTCCTTCGACGCGTCCCCGTCTCCTTCGTCGTTCCCGTCTCCTTCGACGCGTCCCCGTCTCCTTCGACGCGTCCCCGTCTCCTTCGTCGTCCCCGTCTCCTTCGACGCGTCCCCGTCTCCTTCGTCTCCTTCGTCTCCTTCGACACGTCCCTGTCTGCTTCGACGCGTCCCCGTCTCCTTCGACGCGTCCCCGTCTCCTTAGTCTCCTTCGACGCGTCCCCGTCTCCTTCGTCGTTCCCGTCTCCTTCGTCGTTCCCGTCTCCTTCGACGCGTCCCCGTCTCCTTCGACGCGTCCCCGTCTCCTTCGTCGTCCCCGTCTCCTTAGTCTCCTTCGACGCGTCCCCGTCTCCTTCGTCGTTCCCGTCTCCTTCGTCGTTCCCGTCTCCTTCGACGCGTCCCCGTCTCCTTCGACGCGTCCCCGTCTCCTTCGTCGTCCCCGTCTCCTTCGACGCGTCCCCGTCTCCTTCGACGCGTCCCCGTCTCCTTCGTCGTCCCCGTCTCCTTCGACGCGTCCCCGTCTCCTTCGTCGTTCCCGTCTCCTTCGACGTCCCCGTCTCCTTTGTCGTTCCCGTCTCCTTCGACGCGTCCCCGTCTCCTTCGTCGTCCCCGTCTCCTTCGTCGTCCCCGTCTCCTTCGTCGTTCCCGTCTCCTTCGACGCGTCCCCGTCTCCTTCGTCGTCCCCGTCTCCTTCGTCGTTCCCGTCTCCTTCGACGCGTCCCCGTCTCCTTCGTCGTCCCCGTCTCCTTCGACGCGTCCCCGTCTCCTTCGTCGTCCCCGTCTCCTTCGTCGCGTCCCCGTCTCCTTCGTCGTCCCCGTCTCCTTCGTCGTTCCCGTCTCCTTCGTCGTCCCCGTCTCCTTCGTCGTTCCCGTCTCCTTCGACGCGTCCCCGTCTCCTTCGTCGTTCCCGTCTCCTTCGACGCGTCCCCGTCTCCTTCGTCGTTCCCGTCTCCTTCGACGCGTCCCCGTCTCCTTCGTCGTCCCCGTCTCCTTCGACGCGTCCCCGTCTCCTTCGTCGTCCCCGTCTCCTTCGACGCGTCCCCGTCTCCTTCGTCGTTCCCGTCTCCTTCGACGCGTCCCCGTCTCCTTCGTCGTCCCCGTCTCCTTCGTCGTTCCCGTCTCCTTCGTCGTCCCCGTCTCCTTCGTCGTTCCCGTCTCCTTCGTCGTCCCCGTCTCCTTCGACGCGTCCCCGTCTCCTTCGTCGTTCCCGTCTCCTTCGACGCGTCCCCGTCTCCTTCGTCGTCCCCGTCTCCTTCGTCGTCCCCGTCTCCTTCGTCGTTCCCGTCTCCTTCGACGCGTCCCCGTCTCCTTCGTCGTCCCCGTCTCCTTCGTCGTCCCCGTCTCCTTCGTCGTTCCCGTCTCCTTCGACGCGTCCCCGTCTCCTTCGTCGTCCCCGTCTCCTTCGTCGTCCCCGTCTCCTCGGTAATGACAGACGTATACATTGTGCGTTCCCGTCTCCTTCGCCCTCGGTAATGACGTCGTTACATATACATTGTGCGTTCCCGTCAGGGCGCCCCACGTCCTGTCATGTCGGATCTGTCGGCTCGCTGTGGAAGCTGAAGACAGATCGGCTCCACAAATAGCTCCGAGCTTCTTCTTTCTGAACCTGCTTTTAGAGTTCAGCGTATGAATATGCATCTCTCAAAAGGCAAAGAATCATTCTGGAGGACATGCATACATCACCACAAGAGTCCACGTTGCTGCAATCGTGCAGCCAGGAGTTCACTTCCTGTTGCAGACATTTTATATCAGTCAACTTTTCCTTATTAAAACTGTTTTAGTCTCCAGCGATGAAAATGTGACCTGAAACAACTAAAATAGTTGGATGGATTGCCATGAAATTTGGTTCCAGACGTCCACGTTCCCTTCAGGATTGGTTGTAATAACTTTCGTGATCCTCTTGACTTTTTTCATCCGGCGCCACCGTGAGCTCAATAAGTCATATGTCACGAAATGCATGCGAAACAATGGCGTTCCCACGAGTTTTAACATTTGTTTAATTATTTTGAGTTATTTAGCAAATAAGAAGGCGAACTGGTGGTGAGACGCTTTTCTGTGTTTCTGCTCATTTTGAAGCATAAAAGCTGTCTACATACATGCAATGTGCACGTGTAATGCAATGTGCACGTGTAATGCAATGTGCACGTGTAATACAATGTGCACGTGTAATACGATGTGCACGTGCAATACAATGTGCACGTGTAATACAATGGCGAGTAATACACGTGTAATACAATACAATGTGCACGTGCGATACAGTAGCTGTGTTTACAGTAGGGGGATGCTGGTCACATAGTGAACCCCTCTCCTCCTTCCTGCTCCTCCCGATCCTCAGGAACACCCGTCTCCAGACCAGACCAGACCCCCCCTGCTCCGGCGGTCCGACCCTAAGGAACACCCGTCTCCAGACCAGACCAGACCCCCCCTGCTCCGGCGGTCCGACCCTAAGGAACACCCGTCTCCAGACCAGACCAGACCCCCCCTGCTCCGGCGGTCCGACCCTAAGGAACACCCGTCTCCAGACCAGACCAGACCCCCCCTGCTCCGGCGGTCCGACCCTAAGGAACACCCGTCTCCAGACCAGACCAGACCCCCCCTGCTCCGGCGGTCCGACCCTAAGGAACACCCGTCTCCAGACCAGACCAGACCCCCCCTGCTCCGGCGGTCCGACCCTAAGGAACACCCGTCTCCAGACCAGACCAGACCCCCCCTGCTCCGGCGGTCCGACCCTAAGGAACACCCGTCTCCAGACCAGACCCCCCCTCCCCCGGCAGCCCGACCCTCCACAACAATGAGCTCCTCGCCGCGCGCCCCCCGCGCCTCCATCGACATCCTGGAGGAGCTCCAGCTGATCGCCGCTCAGAACCTGGAGAAGCTGGACATCAACAAATACTACGAGGTGGTCCGTGAGCTCGGGAAGGGAACCTACGGCAAAGTGGACCTCGTCGTCCACAAAATCCGAGGTAAGCGGCTCGAGTTTGAATCCTTCTGTGATGCTCGTTTTACACGACGCCGTGGATGGTGACGGGTAAAAAATATGAACAAGTTAATGAATAGAAGTGTGAATTAATGTATTAATTAATGATCAGGAAGGACGTCAATGTGCCACTGATGGAAGAAGTACTCTGATCTTTTACTTGTGAGTATAAATACCACTATGCAGGAATATTCTTTTCCTATTCAGTATGCATTCAAAACGTTACTGAAGTAAACGCATAAAAGTATTAGCATCGGAGTATATTTAATGAACTGAAAGTAAAAAATACACAATATGCTGAATGACCTTATTGTAATATAATTATTGAAGCATTCGTGTGTTCATCACTTTATAGATAATTATAACATATAATAATGTTCCTTCCGCAGTAGGTTAACGCATAATGTTATGCAATAAAGTTATTAGTTGAATTATATTTTGTAGTATCCAATCTGAAAATAAATGTAGGTCATAACTGTACTCGAGTAAATGTACTTTAGTTTAGAAATCATAGGGAAAAAAAGTTTTCTTTGGTATAAAAGTACAACGGTGGTATTTGTATGAACATTTAGTGCGACAGTGCGAACTAGAAACGGAGGATTCAGGATATTTAAATGAAACGGGCTCAAGTTGGAGCCACTGGAATCAAATGAAAATGTAGAATTTACTATAGTTATTTAAAATAAAAGGAATAAACCTCAGGGAGCGCAACCGAGGAAGAATCCGTCTCCCAGGAGGGCCAGAAGTACAATAGAGGACAATATTAATAGAACAAGGTCACAATATATACAATAAAATAGCAGAGCAGGACACAATTAAATAATAAAGAACAGTAAAATGAAAAAAGCTACATATATACAGTGTATATAAAGTCATACTTATTATTAGTATTATTATTAAATCAACCTCAAACCGATATTTGACATGAAAGAAACACTGTAGTACATTTAGTACAGATTCTTCTACGCTACTTGAGTATTTCCGTTTTATGCCAATACTATAGTACACGTTGTACTTTATGTACGCCGCTGCGTCTCAGAAGTACACGTTGTACTTTATGTACGCCGCTGCGTCTCAGAGGTACACGTTGTACTTTATGTACGCCGCTGCGTCTCAGAGGTACACGTTGTACTTTATGTACGCCGCTGCATCTCAGAGGTACACGTTGTACTTTATGTACGCCGCTGCATCTCAGAGGTACACGTTGTACTTTATGTACGCCGCTGCGTCTCAGAAGTACACGTTGTACTTTATGTACGCCGCTGCGTCTCAGAGGTACACGTTGTACTTTATGTACGCCGCTGCATCTCAGAGGTACACGTTGTACTTTATGTACGCCGCTGCGTCTCAGAGGTACACGTTGTACTTTATGTACGCCGCTGCATCTCAGAGGTACACGTTGTACTTTATGTACGCCGCTGCATCTCAGAGGTACACGTTGTACTAGGTACACGTTGTACTTTATGTACGCCGCTGCATCTCAGAGGTACACGTTGTACTAGGTACACGTTGTACTTTATGTACGCCGCTGCGTCTCAGAGGTACACGTTGTACTTTATGTACACCGCTGCATCTCAGAGGTACACGTTGTACTAGGTACACGTTGTACTTTATGTACACCGCTGCATCTCAGAGGTACACGTTGTACTTTATGTACGCCGCTGCATCTCAGAGGTACACGTTGTACTAGGTACACGTTGTACTTTATGTACACCGCTGCATCTCAGAGGTACACGTTGTACTTTATGTACGCCGCTGCGTCTCAGAGGTACACGTTGTACTTTACACATTAGTACATGTAAGTAAAGGATGTCAAAAACTTCAACATCCAGTTCACACGAGCCGCCCGGCAGAGGATTTAAGAGACGGCAGCAATTAATTCAGATTTTTAATTATTAATCACATTTTTACATTTTTAATTAAGTTTCATTCAGGCAATTAGGCGGCCGTGAAATAAATCCACCCTGAACACTTTGATAATGTTGAGAAAAGGAAATTATATATATATATATATATATATATATATATATATATTTATATTTTTTTATATATATTTTTGTTATGTAACACTTCTGGCTATTTCTGTTATTGTTTTTCCCTCAGGCACAAAAATGGCTCTGAAGTTCCTGAGGAAGAAGAGCACGAAGCCGCGGAGCTTCCTGAGGGAGTACAGCGTGTCCCTGTACCTGTCGCCCTGCCCCTTCATCATCAACATGTACGGCATCGCCTTCGAGACGGACGAGTACTACGTCTTCGCTCAGGAGTACGCGCTGGCAGGAGACCTGTTCGACATCATCCCTCCACAGGTGAGGACTCGGACTTGTCAGGTTTTCTTCAGAATTAATGCAGAGATATTTGTCTGTACACTGAAAACAGGAACTGCTTATTGCTAATTCGGCATATTTATAATAAATATAAGGAAAAAAGGGTCCGCTTCGGACATAATCAATCCATCAATCTTTTATTCCAGTACAAAACATTAAATAGAATCCAATCACATGTAAAATACATAGACCTACGAATGCCTTAGAACTAAACTTTATGTTTTAATAAAAGCATTATCATTTCATTTTGGGAGTCATTAACCCGGCAGATGAATTCATACATAATATTTCTTAAAACAGCTCATAAAGCCTTAACTCCTGCAGCCACAGACATTTCACTGGCACTCCTCCATCTCGGCCTCTTCAGTAATATTATCATCATTATGAGCTGTTTGAAGTCTTTTTTCTGTAATTAGACCACAAGTGTGCAGTGTGTGTGCCGTCTGCTCTAAACGTCTCAGCTCCATCTGAACACACCAAACCTGCGTGAGACAATGTTTACTTGTGCACATCATCCGACATCGCCTATGGATATCTTCATCATCGCCTCGTCATCATCGCCAATAGATATCTTCATCATCGCCTATGGATATCTTCATCATCGCCTCGTCATCATCGCCAATAGATATCTTCATCATCGCCTATAGATATCTTCATCATCGCCTATAGACATCTTCATCATCGCCTATAGACATCTTCATCATCACCTATAGACATCTTCATCATCGCCTATAGATATCTTCATCACCTATAGACATATTCATCATCGCCAATAGATATCTTCATCATCGCCTATGGATATCTTCATCATCGCCTATGGATATCTTCATCATCGCCTATGGATATCTTCATCATCGCCTCGTCATCATCGCCAATAGATATCTTCATCATCGCCTATGGATATCTTTATCATCGCCTATAGACATCTTCATCATCGCCTATAGATATCTTCATCACCTATAGACATCGTCATCATCGCCTATAGATATCTTCATCATCGCCTATAGACATCGTCATCATCACCTATAGACATCGTCATCATCGCCTATAGATATCTTCATCATCGCATATAAACATATTCATCATCGCCTATAGACATCTTCATCATTGCCTATAGATATCGTCATCATCGCCTATAGATATCTTCATCATCGCCTATAGACATCGTCATCATCGCCTATAGATATCTTCATCATCGCCTATAGACATCGTCATCATCGCCTATAGACATCGTCATCATCGCCTATAGACATCGTCATCATCGCCTATAGACATCGTCATCATTGCCTATAGATATCTTCATCATCGCCTATAGACATCGTCATCATCATCTATAGACATCGTCATCATCGCCTATAGATATCTTCATCATCGCATATAAACATATTCATCATCGCCTATAGACATCTTCATCATCGCCTATAGATATCTTCATCATCGCCTATAGACATCGTCATCATCGCCTATAGACATCTTCATCATCGCCTATAGACATCGTCATCATCGCCTATAGATATCTTCATCATCGCCTATAGATATCGTCATCATCACCTATAGACATCGTCATCATCGCCTATAGACATCGTCATCATCGCCTATAGACATCGTCATCATCGCCTATAGATATCTTCATCATCGCCTATAGACATCGTCATCATCGCCTATAGACATCTTCATCATCGCCTATAGACATCGTCATCATCGCCTATAGACATCTTCATCATCGCCTATAGACATCTTCATCATCACCTATAGACATCTTCAGCTGCTGTAGACCAGCACCGCATGGACTAAGAATCACAAGATCATCTGCGCCATAACTCAGATATATTGTCTGTTCCTGAATCCATCAACAGTGCAAAGATGTTCTACGATGGTTAAGAACTCTCACTTCTTTCCAGAAATCAAGCACATTGTTACATGTCAAATGAAGTGACCGACATACTTCTATCTTATTGGTGATCTTCTTGTACTCGAGCACCGGCCCTGGTCTGGGTCTCCGTGGGATAGCCCGCGAGGTCTGATGTTATGGGTCTTATTGTTGTGCTTGTAGTCGGGCTTACTGGCTTCATACAGAGCACTCACTGTCATTATGGAGCAGAGATGTAGTATTATAACACGACAGCCCCAAAGCATCATGGGAACTGTAGTAAAACGTTAATCATGAAAGGAGAAAGACCAAAAATAATGGCTATTATTATTATTATTATATAAAACACAGTGAGAGTTATTTGTGGTAGACAAGCGTATAATAGTAAATTATTATTATTGATGGGGTGGATGGAGTTGTCCTTGAGCTGATGGAGTCTCGTTGTGTCCCCTCCTCTCTCAGGTGGGTTTACCTGAGCCGGTGGCCAAGCGCTGCGTGCACCAGGTGGCCATCGCGCTGGACTACCTGCACTGCAAGAAGCTGGTCCACCGGGACATCAAGCCCGAGAACATCCTCATCTTCGACACCGAGTGCCGGAAGGTCAAGCTGTCCGACTTCGGCATGACGCGGCGCGCCGGCTCCCCCGTGAAGCGCGTGAGCGGCACGATCCCGTACACCGCGCCCGAGCTGTGCGACGCCGCGCGGCACGAGGGCTTCCGCGTGGACTACAGCACGGACGTGTGGGCGTTCGGCGTGCTGCTCTTCTGCATGCTCACGGGCAACTTCCCCTGGGAGAAGGCCATGCCCGACGACAACTTCTACGAGGAGTTTGTGCGCTGGCAGTGCCGCCGCGCCGCCGCCGTGCCGTCGCAGTGGCGCCGCTTCACCGACGAGGCCCTGCGCATGTTCCGGAGGCTCCTGTGCGTCGAGCAGGAGCGCCGCTGCTCCGTCAAGGAGGTGTTCAGCTACTTTAACCCGTGCTGGATGTTGGACACGGAGAACGGGAACGGGACCGGGACCGGCGGCGGCTTGGCAAGCAGCGCGCCTCCTCTGGACATCAGCTCCTCTTCCTCGGAGGAGGACGCGTTAGCGGACAGACTGAAGCAGCAGAGCTTGACGCCCGCGGCGGCGGCGAAGGGGAGCGTCGTGATGGACACCCACTACTCCTCCATGTCCACCAACAGCTCGCCGGCCTCCACCGGCAGCTACGAGAGGGTCAACCGGGACAACAACGAGAGGGGACGCCTCCTGGTGGCGACGCCCATCGAGATCTGCGTGTAGGCGGCGTGCGCGCACATGCACGCGGGAGTGATGCCGAGGAGGAAAGATTCCTCCCGACGATGAGGAAGAAATATTTAATAAAAAAGAAGAAGTGCGTTGCGACCGGGATCGAACCCCTCGGACACGCGGCTCTGCAGGAGACGAGCACAAGCCTCCTCGTTTTAGACTCACTGGACAACGAGAACAATAAAGAGGACAAAAACATTCATGACCCACAAGCAATATGTCCAAATGTTTGGAATAGTCCACCAAAAGAAAAGTTATGATCGACTTTTTAAAGATGAATAGTTGATGGTGCCATTGTGTGTTGGTTTGGTAGACATGTTCCTGTAAAGTGTTTATTTTTATTTAGTTAAATTATGTATTTATTTATATCAGATGCATATATTTATGATTTGTTTTACCAGAGAGGGGCTTTAAAAAAACAAAAACATTTTTCTTTTAATATTTGTCATGTTGATGTTGTTGTTATCTCCCATAAAAATAAATAAACAGACTGTTAATTATTTCTGACCCAAAATGTCCTTTTATTCTTTTCCATGTTTTCGTGTGATGCCTCCAACCAATCGAATATAAGCGGCTGGAAACGCCCCCTCAGTGTTAATTGGCTCTTTTCTTACTCTTCTAGCCCCGCCCCCATGAAACTGCAGCACACCTGGACTTTACCTGAATATGGCTGCAGCCAATTAGCTTTTAAGGTAAACAAATATAAATAAATATATATATATATATATATATATATATATATATATATATATATATATATATATATATATATATATATATATATATATATATATATATATATATATATATATATATATAGTGCATAATTATCTATTTGACAAGAGAAAATAAATACTGAATGAATCATGAATTGTTCAATATGCATGATTGATAAAGAAAATGGAAATTGTACATTTCATTTAATTGATGAATTGGTCGTTTAAAAAAAAAATTGAAATAGGCAAGATCAGGGAAATATCCTTAACATTGAACATCCTAATTGAAGAATACAATTATAAAAGTATTTGTGGAAACCCTCAACTTGTTTTATTGAATTAAACCCTGAAAAAGCTCAAACCACTGGAACATGTTTCTGGCTCGACTGCAACAGGAGCGTCCAAAAAAAGAATCGCAGGTTCGAAGACGACTACAGAATCTCATTTAATGAGATATATATATATATATATATCTCATTTAATGAGATATATATATATATATATATGGGCATTATATATACATACACACACACACATACATATATATATATATATATACACACACATATATATACACAAACATACATAAAATTTAAAAATATGTTATATATATATAGTATATATAAATATGGAATATAAATATCTCAACAGTCGATCTGAGGCTAAAAACACTCTTTTCTGTTGCGCAGCAGCTGCATTTTGTATCGACTGCTACGAAAAAGAAAGATTAAACCGGTTCTGTCCAATGTCAGTTCAACAAAACTCATGTCTGCTTATAAAAGATGGCAAAAGGAGGAGATTAAGATGAAGAAGAAGAAGCTGAGCATCTCTGCATGTTCAGAATAGTAATTCTCACTTCTTGCAGCTGCAAGAACATTTTGTTCGACATTTATTAGAAACGTACATAAAACAAGTGTAAACAAACAAAACAACGCAGCGTAAATCTGTGTTTGTAAATCTATCTGTTCATTTCAAGAGAGAGAGAGACAAAGAGCTCAGTTGTACTGACTTTTATTAAATAACATGAATTATCTTTTTCATTCCTCAAACAATAAAAAGCTAAACGTGTCCATTCTTACAACTTTTAATTAAATTATATATATATATATAATTAATTATATATAATTAATCAATTATATATACATAATTAATTATATATAATAATTAATCATATATAATTAATTAATCATATAAATATACATAAGATTAATTAATTATATATAAATAATATATGAAGGTAAAGCTGCAGAAGACGACTTTAGCTCCACGTGGCTCAGAAATACATATTTATATTAAAAGGATCAATTCACCCAAATCACAAAAATAGTTTCCTGCATTCTTTTCATTAGCCTACATTTGTTTTATCAATTTAGTTTAATTAAACAGAGCTCAAGTAAATCTCTTTGTTAATTTACAGAACTGTTTTGAGGTTTTCTTAAGTTTTTTTTTTTTTTTTTACGATCAATAAATAAATAAATTTAGACCGGAAGCAAATCCTCAACCTTAAGCTGGAATCAGTGGTTTTTTTCTTCCTTCTTTTCAATCATTAAAATCAATTAAAATAGTTTTCTTGTTGGTTTTAGTTAAACTGATCCTTTAAATTTAAACAAAACAATAAGAAGACTTCACAGACTCGACCACTAAACGCTGCCGTTTGAGAGATTTCTTCTTCTTTCTTCACGTTTTATATCTAAAATTCATCCAGAAAACAAAATGTGCTTCAAATAAGTTGAATGTACAGTTTGTGGTCTCCGTTTAGAGGCTTTAAAAACGTATATTAAATTTAAATAATAAGAGTAAAAAGGGGACGTTAAAAGTCTACAAATCGACATAAATAACAACTGATAAAGTGCATTGTAGCAAACGTCACCTGTGCATGCAGCTTTATGAAAATAAATACGTTTGTTTTTGAGATGCGACTGAAGAAGCGCGACAGCAATTTGAAAAAAAGGTTGTACAAAAAAATAAAATAAAAAAAACTGAAAAGAAGTGGCCTCGTATAAAAGATATCACAAATCAATAAAGCTCATTTAAACTCTGATATAACTATGTTCAATTAATACAAATGTGTTTGTGGATCTTCAAGAGGAGGAATAAATATCCACACACACACACACACACACACACACACACACACTTACTTAAAGAGACAAAGACACATCTTATAAATAAAGTGGCCCCTGATTGATCCGTCTTTGATGTGAAATCTCACGTTAACTAATTTTAATTAGTGTTTTTTCTTGTTTTTTTTTAAAAACAGCCGAGGAGATCTGTGGATCATTCTGGAAGAAAATTAAAAAAAGACGTTAAATTGACATTAAAGAAGCATCCGATTATTTTATTCTCATATATATTCATTAGGAGCCGCGACATTAGAAACTTGAAGAGATTTGAAAGTGAAAGTAATCCAGCGGTCTGCACATAAATTTGAACTCTGAAAACAATAAATCAGATAATTCTGTGTACTTTCCATTGAGCTACTTTGCCAAATATGCTTATAAATGTCAGCTAATTAAACAAAGTCCCAGTACTAGTGGTTGTCGTCACTGTCCTACATCAAAAAGTCTTTAAATGTCCTGTTTTGTCAATAAAATGTTATTAAATGTTCATCACAAGACCAAGAGAAGCATTTGAGACGATTAATTAATTTCTAAAAATAGTTGCAGATCAATTTCCTCCCGATCGGTTAATCGACAGCTTGATTGTTTAAACGTTACAAACCTCCAGCTCCCCCCGAATGTCTTTCAGGTCATCTCTTGTGTTGCCTGGTGACAACCGTCAACAGTTTGTTCTGTTGGATACAAACACACATCAACAACAACAACAACAACATACATAATAAACAGCCTGAATCACTAGTGACCCCTAGAGGTCACACGGCTCCTCCCACTTTGAACCAACACCCTGAATGAATCACTAGTGACCCCTAGAGGTCACACGGCTCCTCCCACTTTGAACCAACACCCTGAATGAATCACTAGTGACCCCTAGAGGTCACACGGCTCCTCCCACTTTGAACCAACACCCTGAATGAATCACTAGTGACCCCTAGAGGTCACACGGCTCCTCCCACTTTGAACCAACACCCTGAATGAATCACTAGTGACCCCTAGAGGTCACACGGCTCCTCCCACTTTGAACCAACACCCTGAATGAATCACTAGTGACCCCTAGAGGTCACACGGCTCCTCACAGACTTCACAAACTCACTAACGAAGGTTAAAACTGACCTTATGCTGCGGACATCTAATTGAGAAGTTTTCCTCGTTTAAGACACAGCCTGAAACAACAGACGCACAAAATGAGATTTAAAACGCTTAAATACACAAAAAAGGTCCTGGAGCAGTTCTGTACTTTACCCGACTGAATGGCACATCTGTAGTGATAATTTCTGGGACAGGCCTTCTGAAAACATCCCATAATCGCACCATTTTGTTGGCACGCAGAACATATCTGAAAAGACATTTTAGTCACTTTACGTGATGCAGAATGACAACAAATTAATTTTTTAAGAAAATAATTCAAGAAAAAGAAATTGTTTTAAATAGAAAATAATCTGTTAATTTTAAAAAGGAAAAGCAGTAAAAAAAAAAAAAATCCTGTTAAAATAAATTATTTAATTTCATTTAAAAAAGAAGACATTCAGGAAGTTTTACTGATTTTTTGAATGTATAAAAAAAAATAATATGAAAACTGACAATGTTCTGCTAACAAGAAGAACTTAATAAATAACTTCTGCTCCAAAACTATTATTTTAAAATCACGGTCACCGTTTCTTGCGCGAGCCGGGCCGCCTCCTCCAACCCGTACAGCTTCCCTCGGACCAGGAAGACGCCGGCGGACCAGATGCCGCAGTCCTCGTGGATCCAGCCCTCGTCCAGACGAACGGGCGCCGGCGTCGGGAGAGAGACGCCGGAGACGGCGCCGGCGCAGTCGTAACCGTCGCAGCCGTCCTCGGAGGCGTTCACCGAGCGCCTGCTGACGACCACGCGCTCTTCCTCTCGCCGCTCCGGCGGCGGGTTGGCGGGGCGGTACGGGCCGTGGAGGTCCCCGAGGCCCGTGGCGTTGGCCGTGTGACCGCACAGGCTGCACAGCGGCGTCGCCGGGCACCCGCCGTCTGAGGCGGGTCGACCCAACCGGAAGCAGGTGGTCCCGGGGACGAACCCGGTCGGCGAGCCGGTGGCTCCCGGCCGCCGGCCCCTGCTGCTCCGGACCGCCTCCTCCTCCTCCTGGTAGTTCACCACGGTGCACGTCTTCTCCTTCACGTGGACGAACGGGAAAAACGCTCCCGGCTTCTTGTTCTTTTTTTTCCCCGCCATGTTGGCGTACTTGAGCTTGATCTCCGGCTCCCTGGGAGAAAACATGGCCGACGGTCCGGTCTGTGGGCGCCGGACTCGTCTCCTCCGTCTCGCCGACGTTTTTTTGTTGGTTTTCTTTCCCGGCTGCTCAGCTTTGGAGGCGCAGTTTTGTCTCCGTTTAGTCCGTACGGCCGTCGTCTCGCAGAGGCCGAGGGGCTTCTTCCGTTTACGGTTGACGCTTTTGGCGTTCGAGACTTTGCAGCGAGGCGGACGCCGTTTGGGCGACTTCCTCTCTGGCGACTTCCTCTCTGGCGACTTCCTCTCTGGCGACTTCCCGTCCACGTCGGACTCCTCCGAGTTGCCGCTCACCCTTTCGACCGCGTCCGGCCGCGAGGTGGCCTCCTCGTCCGCGTCCGAGCTGCACAGCCTTGCCGCGTAGTCCATCGCCACGCCGTCCGAGTCGCCGCTCTCGTTGTAGATGCCCACCGCGTCGCTTTTGGCCCGTCTCCTCAAGCTGTGCCGGGACGCGCCGCAAGAGGAGAACGGAGGCGCGTCGGACGCCGATCTGCGGATCCTGGTGCTCCGTCGAACCTCTCTGGGTTGAAGTTTCTCGTCCTCGCTCCGCGGAGGCGTTTCTCTCGCCAGACTCCTCTTACGGGGCGACGCCTCCTTCTCGCCGTCGGCGGCGATCGGAACTTCGACGACGTCGCTGTCGTCGCTCGAAATGTCCACCGGCGATCCGGCGGGGTAGGCGTAAACGGCGGCCAGGTCCGACAGGAGCACCACGGGTCGGGTGTGGTGGACGGGGATGTCCACCGAGCTCGCCGAGGAGTCTTCCGACAACGAGTCGGGGCTCGGCGAGCTCGGAGGCCGAGGCAGGTGACGGCAGCTTCTCGCTTCCTCCGGCGAGGACACGGCCGGGGACGACGGCGCCGCGACGCGCCTCACGTCGTCCTGGAGGAAGGAGCCGCATGAGAGCGGCTCCTTGGCGGAGGACACCAGGAAGATGACGTCGGAGCCGCTGTCGCTCTCCTCCCCGCCGCCGCCGCCGCTGCTGCTGCTGCTGCCGCTTTCGAGAACCGGGCCGCCGGTTTGGTCGGGCCCGTAGAAGCCCGGGTGCCACAGGCCGCCGTGGACCCCGTCGCGGTACAGATCCAACCCGGGAGCCAGCGTCGAATTCATGTAGTTGCCCAGCGACTCGGGGCCCTGCTCCGCGTCCCTGCAGCGGACGGGCGCTCCGGGCTCCGGGTGCAGCTGGGCGCCGTAGGAGGACGCGGCTCTGGATCTGAACGGGGAGCCGATGTCGGCGCTGCAGCCCGGCGGGCGCCTGTGGTACCACTCGGGCTTCTTTGCCAGGTCCATGGCCTCGGTGTGGCCGCGGGTCAGCGGGTTGACCGAGTAGCCCTTCGACAGGTCCATCGCCATGAGAGGTGGATCCTGGGGGGACACCTCCATCACTGCAACACAAAACACATTCAGTCAAATGTTTTCTGACCAATTCTTCAAAAGAAGTCAAAGTGTGATGCACGTACAACTATAATTATTTTCATTACACATTATCTGCAGATCATTTTTACCATTGATTAGAACTTCTCAGAGCCCACGGTGACGTCTTCTAAAGTCTGAATTAGCTCAAACTAAAGTCTGAAAGCTGAAGATAATCAGTTCACAGTTAAATGACTTTTCATCACAATGGAGAAGCGAAAAGAGTTATTTATTTATGTCAATCGACTGTTCAATTAATTGACTCGTAAGATAACGCACCAAAAAAAATATTTTCTGGTTTCTGCTTCTCAAATTTCAGAAATTGCTGCTTTTCATGGTCATAATTAAAAATCAGAAACTTTTTCTTTTTTTTTTAAACACATCATTTGAAGGATAATTTGTTTTCACACTTTCTTGGGACATTATAGAATTTAATAATTTTTTTAATTTTTTAAACACATTGTTAATTGCAGCTCTTTCATCCGAACTTCAGTTTTTTCTTATTCACACGGGAGATGAAGAGAAGCTGGTCCTGTACACGATGGTGCAAATATGTAGTGTGTATGGTCTGCTGTAGTATACACAGAAATAATACTAACAATGTTAAGAATATTATTTTTACACAATAAAAGTGTAAAAATGAACCGCAAAATACATGGAAACAGTAATAAGACTCTTTTTTTTAAAGTACAAATAAAAAAAGACAGTGAAATAAGAGAGTTCTATTATATAAACAAACAAAAAAAGTAAAAATGATTTACTTTAATTATTTATTACTAACTTTAGTGTATTTAAATAAATAAAAACCTGTCCATGAGGGTGTGCAGCTGCAACAGGAAGAGAAGCATCAACCCGAACAAATACTCGAGTATTAATGTTCATACTATTCATCTCGGGGTCCCGATTAGGACCCGGATGAGGTCTTTAATTGAGCTCCTCTCACCTGTTAACAGGTAACCAGTAGGCCCGTGCACGAGACACTCACAGCACATGTGTTACAGCGTTTACCAGCAGGAGGTCTCACCTGGGGGGGGGGGGGGGGGGGGGGGGGGGGGGCAGACGACCCCCTTGGTGCTCACGCAGCGGGCTTCAAGCAGACGCCCTCCCCGTAAACACGCCTGCTAGCCGGGTTTAGCTCGCGCTCCGCTCCGGAACCATCGTGGATGTAAACAAAAGCAGCGCCTCCATGTTATCCGGCAGTTACGGCGAAACGTCAGCACGCGCAGCGGATTTAGTCATGAAACGTAGCCGGCACGCGACTCCACAACAAGACGGACATGTTGTTGTTGTTGTTGTTGTTGTTGTTGTGTTTAAATGGCTGCTGTCAGGCGGTCACAGATCACCTCCGGCTACTGTCGGTATGTTTAAAGTTGTCATCATGGAGACCGTCTTCCTTTTTGAGCGTCAAGTGACACCGCCATACCCCGCGTAACACCGGAAGAGAACGGCGTCCTTTCGAAGTAAAAGCCCCGAGACAAACCACGAAAGAGATTCCACATGATTATGAACACATTATTTATTTATATATACACATACATATATATATATATATATATACATATATATATATATATATATACATGTACACATATACATATATATATATACATACATGTATATATATATACACACATGTGTATATATATATATACATATACATACATACATGTATATATATACATCTATACATACATGTATATATATATATACATACATGTATATATACATATACATACATGTATATATATATATATACATACATATATATACATATATACATACATGTGTATATATATATATATATATATACATACATATATACATACATACATGTGTGTATATATATATATATATACACATATATATACATATATATACACACATATATATATATATATGTGTGTATATATACATATATAATTTGTCATTTATCATTCATATACTTAGTATGCAACCCGGCTCAGAGACTACAACACGGATGGAGACCAGACGAGTTCAAAACGACAGATAAGACATTTATTTAAAGAGAACACAACTATCTTAAACAAAACAAATAAGCTGTAGAGCAGCCAGCCAATCAAGGGAGCAGTTCAGGTGTCGCCTCTTTATAGCAGCTTCCAGGCTCAGGTGTGGCTCATCAGCTGATGAACAGCCTGAAAGACAAAACACAGCAAAAGGGCCCAGACCCCTAGTGGAAGGGAGGGGTCATTAGTATATATATATATGTGTATATATACACACATATATATATATATATATATATATACATATATATATATATATACATATATATATACATATATATATATATATATATATATATATATATATATATATACATGAGGAATGTCAATCAGGGATTTTATTTTGAAATAATCACTCGCAACCAGACTTTCAGTGCTGAACTTTATTTTTTAGAATGACTTGGTGCTCTTCTTCTTCCTCCAGAAAGAGTGCTGAATACTGTCAAGAGAGCCTGAATATAATAATATTATATATAAATTGACAGATTAAAAAATATATATATATTCATGAATAAACTTTGACTCATTCCCAAAATAAAATAAACCGTGACCCTAAATTTCAACCTGGAAAGTGTAGGTTTAAATCTGTCAATTTAGTTTAAGTAATACATTTTTTATTTTTAATACTGCAGTTTACAAATATAAATTACAAGTAAATTTACCTGCAACATTTGTAAAGTTGAATTTAAATTATGTAATATAAAAAAAAGAAAATTCTTGACCAGTTTAATGACGACACAAACAGCAGATGTTACGAGCAACAAACACACACAAAAACACACACACACACACACATCAGATGGAAGTGTTACAATAACAAAATGACTGTACAGATAAAAAATATATACATAACACGCAACATTAAGATCGTATTTGGGAAACACATCAACTAAAAATAACTTGCAGTTTCACAGGACCATTGGAGGAAAAATAACTGTAAATGATCAAAAAGATTATTAACTGATATAATATATATATATATATATATATATATATATATATATATATATATATATATATATACATACATATATATAAACATATTTAAAATCGAATTATATCTACATATATATCTATATATATATAGATATATATCTCTATATAGATATAATTCATTTGGTTTTAAATATATTTGGTTTTAAATATGTTTATATATATATATATATAAAACCAAATGAATTAAACCGGATTTATTAAATTCTATCTTAGTTTTAAGTATACTTCTTGTGGGTATATAACTACAGGAAAGGTTCTCTGTGTTACAGTGAAGTGAATGCAGCTTGTGTAAAAAGGGACATTTTCAGGGTGACGTCTGGTCCAGAGCGCGGTGAGCCAGCCTCAGGTTTCCCCTCAGCTCGTCCGTGTCTCTGTCCATCTTGGCCCTCGTGATGCTCAGCTCCGTGTACATGCTTTTGCACTTCTTGGTGGCGATCCTCTTGTCCTGTAACGGGACAGACGGCCATGTTTACGCCTCCTCTCCGACTCACAGATGTTATTCAGGAGCCCGGCGTGATTCTCACCCTCTGCGCCGACTGCAGGTCGTCCCTCAGAGACGTGATCTCCTGCTTCAGACACTGAAGCTCAGACTCCTTCACTCGCAGGGTGATCTGAGACGAAACAATCGAGTAGTCAGCTTCGTATCTTTTACATAACGTCTTCACTGAAATGACACGGTTGATGGTGTTCAGGACTGTGAACTAGACTTGAGGACCACTACGTGAACTGGCCCGGGATTCACTGTTCTTGTTGTCCTCTTGTTATTTTTGTCTCTTGTATTGCCATTACTAAATAATAATAAAGTAAAACAATTATAATGATAAAACATTACACTTTTCTTTTTTTTTACATTAAATGAAAAGAAAAAAAAGATAAGATAAAGAAAGAAATTAATAATTTAATAAAAATTCTTTATGAAATAGTTTAAATAATTATAATAATAATACAATATATATATAAAAAAATAAATTCAAGAATACCTCCATTAAAATAATAAATAAAAGAATACCTCCATTAAAATAATAAATAAAAGCATACCCCCATTAAATAATAAATAAAAGCATACCCCCATTAAATAATAAATAAAAGCATACCTCCATTAAATAATAAATAAAAGCATACCCCCATTAAATAATAAAAGCATACCTCCATTAAATAATAAATAAAAGCATACCTCCATTACATAATAAATAAAAGCATACCCCCATTAAATAATAAATAAAAGCATACCTCCATTAAATAATAAATAAAAGCATACCCCCATTAAATAATAAATAAAAGCATACCTCCATTAAATAATAAATAAAAGCATACCCCCATTAAATAATAAATAAAAGCATACCCCCATTAAATAATAAATAAAAGCATACCCCCATTAAATAATGAATAAAAGCAAACCTCCATTAAATAATGAATAAAAGCATACCTCCATTAAATAATAAATAAAAGCATACCCCCATTAAATAATAAATAAAAGCATACCCCCACTAAATAATGAATAAAAGCAAACCTCCATTAAATAATGAATAAAAGCATACTTCCATTAAATAATGAATAAAAGCATACCTCCATTAAATAATGAATAAAAGCATACCTCCATTAAATAATGAATAAAAGCATACCTCCATTAAATAATGAATAAAAGCATACCTCCATTTCGTACGCGCCCATCCCCTGACTGAGAGGCAGCGCGTCCTCCTTCGCCAGAGAACAGAGTCTGGTGATCTCGGCTGCGAGGTGACCGCTCAACTCCTGGAGGACACAAGTCTCATTTTAATGACGCTATTCATTTCCAGAGATACCGTTATAATATATAACTTTCTCTTGAACAGAAGAACATGCTTTATGATGTATATCTCGCCTGGTTTCTGGTCCTCAGGTCTTGGTTTTCCTGCTGGCACTGACACAAGGCCTTCCTCTCGGCGTCCAGGGCCTGGACCAGGTGTCCGTTCTCCAGACACTTCAGAGAGAACTGCTGGGACAAAACCTCGAGCTCCCGCTGGTACGACGCCGACTCCTCCCTTCAAAACATAAACGTCGACACGTTGAACCCCGCGAGAGGCCCGAGTGGTACGGTCCGCTCGGATAACGGGTCCTACCTGTGCTGTCTGTGGACGTTCTCCAGGTGAGCGTCTCCCGTGCCGTCCTGACAGCGACACCTCTTCTGCACCTCCTTCTCCAGCTCCAGCCGGTGGGCGTTAGTGATGGCTTGGAGCGCTGGAAGAAGATTAGACCATAAAGAACATGTTTTAGGCTTTAAGAGGCAGAAACGGATCACGAGGGTTAAAGCTGAAGGCAACCCAGGAGTTGTATTCTTCCTTAGGAAGGCAGATTTTCAAAATAAAACACTTTGTGGTCAGGAGTGAGGAGAGCGTCTGCTCACCGGTTGCAGTCGCGGCGCTCTCCTCCTCCAGCAGTGCGTCTCTTCCCACCAGGAGGCGCTCCACTTCCTGTTGGTGTCGACGCTGCAGTTCCTCCACCACCTTCAGGTGAGACTCCTCCATGGAGGCGAAGCCGCGCTCACACGTGACCTGCAGGACGTTGACACACTTAAAACCTTCAGCGCGTCGCATAATGAAACATGTCAGACGTGTGACGGAGAACTTTATCCACACTGAAGTCTTTGATGTTCACACTGCATTTCTATACTTTTTTATGACGTGTAAATTAACCTTGAATAAGTTTCACCTTCCATCTGAAAGTCTGTGCCGGCCGCTCCACTTACCTTCAGCTTCTCCATCTCCGTCTCGTGTTGCGTCTGAACAGAACTCATTCTCCCATCGAGCTCTTCTTTCATCTCCTCCGCCCTGACGGCCAGCTGCTCCTTCAGCTGCTCCTTCAGCTGTTCCTCCAGCTGCTCCTTCAGCTGCTCCTCCAGCTGCTCCTCCAGCTGCTCCACCAGCTGCTCCTTCAGCTGCTCCTTCAGCTGCTCCTTCAGCTGCTCCACCAGCTGCTCCTTCAGCTGCTCCTCCAGCTGCTCCTTCAGCTGCTCCTTCAGCTGCTCCTTCAGCTGCTCCACCAGCTGCTCCTTCAGCTGCTCCTTCAGCTGCTCCATCAGCTGCTCCTTCAGCTGCTCCTCCAGCTGCTCCTTCAGCTGCTCCTTCAGCTGCTCCTTCAGCTGCTCCACCAGCTGCTCCTTCAGCTGCTCCATCAGCTGCTCCTTCAGCTGCTCCTTCAGCTGCTCCTTCAGCTGCTCCTCCAGCTGCTCCTTCAGCTGCTCCTTCAGCTGCTCCTTCAGCTGCTCCTCCAGCTGCTCCACCAGCTGCTCCTTCAGCTGCTCCATCAGCTGCTCCTTCAGCTGCTCCGCCTCTGCTCCCGAAGCATCCGTCTCCTCTTGGGACTCGTCACTTTTCTCTGTGTTTCCATCTGCCGTCTCCTGGATCACCAACTCACCTCCAAGTGGGGCTTCCAGGCTCTCGCCCTCCTCCTCTGCACCACTTCTATCCGCGACCTGAACACTCGTGTCCCGATGAGCTTCTTCTGTCTGGCTCCACCTGCTCGTCTTATCGCCCGACGACGACCGCCGCGCTTCGAGGGTCGACAGCGTCGCTCTCAGCTCCCGGTTTTCTTCCGTCAAGGCGACGCAGTCGCTGCAGACGGAAGGAGGAGCGAGCGGTTTCCGTTGGGTTTCTTCGAGGCGCCGCTCGTATTTGGCCTGCAGCCTGCTCAGGCGGCGGCAGTGCAGCGCCTCCGTCGCCGCGGAGTGAATGAAACCGGACCAGGGATGCCGGACGGAGAGCCTGTCGGCCGTCAGCCGGAGGTCGTCGTGGGCCGAGGCGCCGACGGAGGAGGCGAGGCGGTTCAGCAAGGAGATCTTCACCTGCGCGGCGCTTCTGAAATATTCCATCTCATACGGCCGGTGGTCAAAATCAAATATCCTGCTTTCCTCCATCTCGTCGGTTTCCGTCTCACTTGCGATTCTCCAAATAACGTCCGGTTCCTTCAAACCTTCGTCTGCGCAGGTCTCAGAGAGCAGCCGATGCCCCAAGAGCAGCATCTGTTTCTCCGCCATCATGCGCTCCGTCACCTCGCTGAGGAGCTCTTCCTCTGGCTTCTCCTCGTGGAGCTCGGACGGATCGACCTTCAGCTTGTCGAGCAGAAAACCCCAAAACTCTTCCTCCCACCTCAACTGACCCTCCACGGCGGGCGTCTTCTCCTCCTCCTCCTCCTTTCTTAACCCCAAATCAAACTTGTTTATCACCTCCAGTAATCTCTCCAAAGCTTTCAGCCTCATGACCATCCCCTCTATCACTTGCCGGATCCTTTCTTCCCCAGAAACACATCTGTTGCTCTCTCCATCTTTACGCCTCGCCTCCTCCAACTCTTCCCTCAGCCTCCTGATGTCGGCCTCCGCCTCCGCGGCCGTTTGACTGCCGCGCTCCTCGGCTTCCCTCAGCGCTGCGTTCTGCGCGCCGAGCTCCGCGCAGGCCAGCTCCGATTGGTGGAGCTTCCTCTCCAGCTCCGTCAGCTTGGCCTCGGTGGCCTCGAAACACCGGAGCAGGTATCCCTTATTCTCCGCTTCTTCCGCTTCTCTCGGTGCGTTCAGCTGCAGCAGCGCCTCCATCTCCCTCAGATTCTCCTCCAGGGAGACGATCATGGTCTGGGCCTCCATGAGCTGCTGGTCTCTGGAGCTCAGCTCGCCCTCCAGCTCTTCCACCCTCGTTTGCGCCAGCTGTTCCACCTCGGGGAGGTGACGGGGTTCGGTGTACCTGCTGCCGAGCTCCGCTTTCAGTCTCTCTATCTCGCGGTCTGCCTCCGTCAGCTGGTTCAGCATCTCCTGGTTGCGTCGGTTGAGAGCCTCGTTCTGGCCCGTGAGCAGCTCCACCTCTTGGGAAAGCCTCCCCACCATCGCCCGGTCTGGACGTAGATGAAGCTCAACGCAGCCGCCGAGCGAGTCGTCGTCGTCGCCCTCCGAAGGCGTCTCCGGGATTAATGAACCAAAGTCACCGTTACTCATTTGTGTCCCCGAGCCGGGAACTTGCTTCAAATCTACGGTTTGTCCGTCGCTCTGAGGAAACAAGATCTCTGACGCAGACGGTGATAATAATAAAGGTGCGTCTTCTGTCCCGGGAAGCAGATCCCCCAACGCCTGGAAGCCGCCCTCGGCGTCGTGCAGCCAGATGCCGGGCGTCTGCGGCGTCAGTGGAGGCGACGCGAGGCCGAGCGGCTCCTGCGCGTTGATGCGGTTCTGCTGTTCTAAAAGAAGCTCTCTGGTTTCTTCGCCCGCGTCCTCCGGCGTCTGCGCGCTGCCGTTCGCCGGCTTGTCATTCGCGTCCGACGGGCGGAAATCTGCTTCGGAAGGTCGAGGCGGGTCCGGCTGAGAAAGACAACAGGAGAGAAGGTGACATAAAGAAGCATCGGCGGACCACGCGGGTATCAAACACGGAGAAAGGGAGGTGGCTGAGGAGCGGCGTGCGGCGGACCTGCTGCGTGTAAAGTCCTGCTGAACTCAGCTGAGCCTCCAGATCCAGTCGGTGGCGCTCAGACTCGGCCAGCTGAGCCTTCAGATCCTCCACCTTCAACAGAACAAACAGTTCATATAAAAGCTTCTCACGTTCTGTAGCTACAGCATAATAATCAATCACATGTTGAGACGTGTCCCTGGTGGAATGAAGTCAGTAGGATTCATCCTCTGGAGACCGTGAATATCTGCTGAACTCACTCAAATGTATTAATCTATATATGTATATATATATGCTTGTACATTCAAAGCGTCTCAGTCTTTGGAATGAGGCTTTGAGTGTCTCTTTCTTTCACACATGATGAGTTGAAGCCAGAGTTGAGGCCCTCACCCCGTTCCTGTAGCCGTCCAGCAGCCTCTCCGCCTCCACGGAGTCTTTGGCGTCGGCGATCAGCGGCACGTTTCTCTCCAGCCTGAACACCGTCTTCTCCACCTGCTTCCAGCACTCCTCGATCTCTTCGTCCACTTTCTGCTGGGACTTGGGACTCAGTGCTCTGACGCCTGACGTTGTGCCTCCGATCGCCTCCCAGCCCAGAGGGGAGCCCAGCATGCTCTCGTACCTCCTCCTCCTGTCCTCCCTCCTCTTCCTCCTCTCCAGCTCCCCGAACTCCAGCGAGCACAGGGCTTTAGTCCTCTGGGGATCCAGAGAGCGTTTGTTCTGCGGCCTGAACTCGGCCCAGTCGAAGGTTTTGTAGCGTCCCTCACGCCGTCTCTCCATCACGCTCCTGCGTTTGGGGTGAGGGTCGTCAGCCGAGTCCTGAGTCACGTCGGGTTTGGGGAGAGCTTCAGCCGGGCCAGGGAGACTGCACGAAGCACACGCGTGTGGATGGAGGACAGGAAAACATGTGGCAACGTAGAGAAATTCATTTGTCGTATCATCGTAATAAAGTAATTCTAAAGAATGTGAGCGATTTCTACTTTTCACTGTCCAATAAATAAGTAAATTAAATATGTTCTTCATGTTGGGAACTCTCAAGGAGTTTAAATATTTTTTATTTTGACTATTCTTCCAATATTTTATAGAATAAACTGACATAGAAATATCGATAATGGAAAATAATAGTTAGTCGCATCACGTTTTTATTGCAATTTGTCAACATTCATTTTCATTCACTTTTCTGGCCACAAGCAGAGCAAAAATATCTAGTTGTAACCAGTTCACTGATGTTTAGAGTTATTTAAATAACTGCTTGAGTTAAAATGATCCAATATTTTAGTCAAACAAATGTGGGATGAATATGAATTTGAGCATCAGAACTTTGTTTTTTTGTTTTTCTTCTTCTCTCCCATTAATCATCTAACGACCTCTCAGATTTCTCTGGTGACCCCTCGGAGGAGCCCGACCCCTAGGTTGAGAACCACGGGACTAAACTACCTGTACATAAAAACACCGGCGTGACATCCTGCACCGACATTGATGCTTCAGTATCGATGTAATAATAAACTAAATATGTCACCGGAGACATTTTGACTTTTTCTTGCAATACTTTTAGTAAATACAGCGGATAATACTTGTGTACTTTTACCTACGTATGAATATGAATGATTTGTAATAAAGTATTTCTACATGTTTATCTATATACTATAAGATCTCGGTACTGTTGGCTTCAAAATATGCCGATTAATTGTACCTGTGTCCCTGTATTGTATTGTATTGTATTTTATATATTGTTGTTATATTTGTGTTTATTGCTTTATGGACTCATGAGTCTGGAATAAAATAAATATATATATATATATATATATATATAATAGGTTAAATTAAACGTATATAAAAGACTCGCTGTTGGTTTTAAAGACTACAACTGCTTCAACATTTGACATGTCATTATTCACCTGGCCACATCCGGGGCCTTGGCTGGACGCACGTTCTTCATCAGAGCCTGGATCCAGTTCCTGCGGATCCCCGAAGTCATCGCCGACAACGTGAACACGCCCTTCGGGGTCTGAAAGAACGTTTTGACTGCGTTGGATATCGATAAAGAAGAATGCTCGTTTGGCCGGTTTAGTAATAAGGTTTCTCACGTGGATCTGGAAGCCGTAGTTCCTCTGCACCAGATACTCAGACACGCTGTAACACCTCGTCAGGTCGATTTCTCCGTTGAGATCTGAAGCCTGAAGAAAGGAGAAAAACATTTAGATTATGAATGACACTCTTCTTATTTGTATTCTAGATTAAAGAAGTCTAATATCATAATACCTCCTCGGCGACTGAGTCCTTGTAGCACCTCAGACTGTCCATCGACAGCACAAACCAATACTTCTTCCACTAGAGGGAAACAATAACAAATGAAACGTTAAGCAACATTTAAATCATTTAAATCAGGAGTTTAAGCTTCATTTAGGACACTTTTAAATGGTTTACCTGCTCATTTTCTTCCAGTTTGACCATCCAGCCTTTTTTGAAGTTTAATAAATCTGGCTGTAAAGAAAACAAAGTAAACAAGTTTTGCTATTAACAACGATAATTAGACTAGGAAGGTTCATATACTTTCTGTATTCACGTGGTTAAATGTGTTTATTGAGAATGAAATGTGGTCTAAGTGATGAAAGGTTATGTTTGTAACTAGAATGGTATTCATCATGTTTCTAATTGTAGTTGATATTCATAAGTTAAGTTAAAGTTTTAGGTTTGTAAGCAGTAGAGAAAAGTAATTTACTTCAGCACAATTCTATGGTACTTATACTTAAGTATTCTAGGCTCCCTGATACTTATACTTCACCTCGTTTCAGAGAGAAATATATTGTACTTTTTACCAAACTAACAGTGACTATTTTCACTATTTCTACAAACCAAACAATCAATCGATTAACCAGCAGATTAATGGATTATGAGAATAATTAAGTTCAAAATGACAATAAAATGCTGCTTTATTATACACAAGTACTAATAATCTAATGATAGAATATATAATATTATATTAACTAGAGGATTTTGTTTTCACAGTGTGGTACTATTACTTTTAATAAAAGTAAAAGGGTGTGAATACTTCGGTGGCTCCTGTGAAATATCGAGTGTGTGAGGAGCGGCGCGGCCTCTAGGGGGCGCCATCGGGCCGGCCGTGGTTCTCTTTCCTCACAAAAGCAACATTTACTATTTAGTTTAGTTTGAAAGAAGAAAAAAAACACACGAATCCCCACTAAACTCTCACCGTCATGACGGTGTCGGACGTCCTGCGGTCCAGAGACTTGGCTCTCCTCTGGGGTGGGGGTGCGGCGAGCCGGGCGAAGTCGCCGGGCGACTGGAGCTTCTGTGGAAGGCAGCGAAAGAAATTAATCAACAACTCCCTTTACTTTTCTACACATTTTATTTTATTTATCTGAAGACGTGAGGTGTTTTCTGAATCGGGATGGTGTGTGTGTATGTGTGTGTGTGTGTGTGTGTGTGTGTGTGCGGCCTACATTCCATCAAGCAGAGTAACCGATAGTCTGGATCCTTGGCAGAGACGTCAGCTGTACGGATTAGGCCCGGCTGTAGAGCACCGCGGGGTGCCCAGCAGGCTTTTCTACACCGCCCGTTAAACTCTTCCTCACATCGACACCCGGATGACTGCGTTCGGCTGGCCGGACGCCGTGAAAGAGGTTTCATCTGCATTGTCTCTTCATACGTTCGGGCTTTTGGTTTGTAAAATAAAATGATGCTACGAGTCCTGGAAACACGGGGCGAGAGTCTTATGACCTTTCCCGCTGCACGCATCTCTTTCAAGTCTGAATCACGCAGCGTTAAATCAAAACGAGGGCTTGTTTATTGTTGTTTCTTTTTGTTTGAATGAAAAGATCCATTCTTCCGTCTTATATAATCACTTCCGACGACGACGGGGAGGAAATGACCACTTTGAACGTTACAGAACATTCTTTGTGCTTTTCTCTTTCTGGCATTTTACATTGAGAACCATCCGAGGACACAACACACAGGAGGAACACGCTGCACTGAGCTGTTCTTCTTCTCCTCCTCAAACCATCGCTGACCGCTGCAGACAGAGCCTGTCCTCTGTTTGGTGAAGAAGCCTCCCAAAGCTGGAGAGGGGGCGAGACGGGGGTTGGGTGGGTGGGGGGAGGACTTGTGAATCTGGGCCTGAATGAACTCCGGACAGGCTCTTTTGACCTTCTCCTGGCTACCAAAACAAACGCTCCCAAAGACACATAAATCCTCACATGGGATAAAATGTGCTGCCGAGTGTATTTAAAAGGGCAAATCCTCTGGAATGAGCTTCTCTGTTTAATCAAAGATTAGCGGCTGCAGCCGTGATGACCATCTGCGGCGAAATAAATGTTCCGCGTTCATACTTTTACAAATGTTTTCCACGTCAGCTTCGACTCGACGACTCTCGGGGTTTCTGGTTTATTTCGTTTCATTTCTTCCACCGTGAAGGAAACAGACGCACGTTACGACTGAAACGCCACGTTAATCACATCAAAGGGAGACCGGAACGTTTAATCAAAGCCCCGAGAGAACTTCTGGCATCATGTTTTAGGTCAGCGGCGAGCTCCAACTGCTCGGTGATCCCGGATAACGGCTATCACAAAGATGAGGGTCTTTAATGCTTTGCACGGCAGATGGATTCTCCCACAACGTTGTGGGAGAATCCATCTTGTGGGGGCCTCTGGGAATGTGTTTGTATACTGGTGGGAGGTTACTGGAAGCTGCAGGTTCAGGTGTGTGTGTGGCGAGGTGTTCAGGGTTAACGTCCAGATGCTGCAGTAGCATCGGTTACATCAGAAGTGGCGAGCAAAGAGCTTCCTCAATGGAGAAGATGATTTTGCTGGTTTCGATAAGAGTTTCATTGACAGGCGGTTCCACCAATCAGCCGCCAAGCATTTCCAGCCAGTTTCCAATGACGGTTGCTCTGGTTAAATGTTTCATAAAGCAAGACGACCAGTTAAACCAGGCAAAATAAAATTATGTGGAATATTGATGTAATATGCAAGTTAGGTAGAAGTGGGAATGAGGTCAAAGGTCAACTGCTGGAGACTGAAGTAAACCTGGTTCCAGTGGTAATCTTCCAGCTTGGTGTTTGTGTTTTTGTTAGTACCTTCACACGCAGACAGACGCCCGTTAACGTGTCCTCACCTCCTTAATCACTAGGGCCTAGCCCGACAGCACACAGTGACTATCAGTCACAAACAGATGTGCACTGGGAAAGGAGGCCGACTGCGTGCGAGTTCATCGGGTTCAGTAAACATGGACCGTCATGTGACTCTTTGTAGGCTCTCGTAAAGACTCCTTGAGAGTTCCCAACATGACGCTGAGTCTTGTTCTTTAACGTCTGAGGAATCCAGGTGGAAAAAAAGAGTCTGTGAGAGGACACAGAAACAAGCTGAACGCCTCCGAGGCATCGAAACCGGTTCTGTTTGCAAACAAAATGCAGCTCTCTCCCACCTGCTGACACACGCAGCCCCCCACACACACACACACACACACACACACACACAAACACAAGCCTTGACACGGCGGGATCGACTCGTCCACGCGCCTCGTGCCAAACTCTCGCCACCTTCCCTTCTCGCGGGTTGTTCCAGAGATCGACTTCGTCCAAACGAAGAGCGTCGGCGTTCACAGTGACGTCGCTCTCTGAGTAACACCTGGTTGTGTGAATCATGTTCAAACCGGTCCGCTCAGCCCGGTGCCTTGCAGCTGGGACTGGTCTTGATCGTGAGATGGATCAGCGATTTTTTATTTTTAAAAAAATGGAAAATGGCCGAGAACGACCACAGTCTGGAAATGGGTTTTTAATCGTGACCTATTTTATTATTCACGTTCCTACGATGTGCTACGAGGACACAATTCACTAGCGTAATAATAGTCATTTTACAAGGGATATTTATGCCTTTGTCACCTGGATTAAATAATAAAAGGACTCAAACACAACGACCTGGAACTCTTTTACTAGCTATCGCATCTTTTTTTCTGTCCTATTTCATTTGGTTTCCAAAATATTTTCCTTCATTTTAGGTGGAACTGCCCCTTTAACTCTGAATGAAACGTATTGCTTGTTTTTTCACTGCGATGACAAAAATGTACGCAACGTGCAGAAACCTGCAGAAATGATACAAACGTGTTGCGTTGGCGATTGGAAAGTATTCATTGTATGTTGTTGAACAGAACACGCCTCCTCGGTGACTAACCTCGAAGGTATTTTGGGAGGAGACCCTGTGACGGACCCAGGACACGTTGGAGGGATTACAGATCGACGCTGGCCAATGAAAACCATGTGTGTCCAAATTTGGTGATTTCTTTTAATCAAAAAGGAGGAGAAGGAGATCTTTTATGGGTCTTTAAGTGAAACTTATTTTTGTGCTGCAGACAAAATCACAGGCGGTATTTTTAGACTTTTACCTCAAGGACTACAAACCTTCAAGGGCTTTACTTCCTGTTTGCATTCAAAGCCCCAATAAAAACTGTGTAGTGAACGGCCAGTTTGCTACGTGACATAACGAATACATAAACAACTCTGTTACGATCATGTCGTACTCAACGTGTACTTGAACTCAACGTGTACTTGGTGTGGTACTCAACGTGTACTTGGCGTGGTACTCAACGTGTACTTGGTGTGGTACTCAACGTGTACTTGGTGTGGTACTCAACGTGTACTTGGTGTGGTACTCAACGTGTACTTGGTGTGGTACTCAACGTGTACTTGGTGTGGTACTCAACGTGTACTTGGCGTGGTACTCAACGTGTACTTGGCGTGGTACTCAACGTGTACTTGGCGTGGTACTCCACCTGTACTTGGCGTGGTACTCCACCTGTACTTGGCGTGGTACTCAACGTGTACTTGGCGTGGTACTCAACGTGTACTTGACGTGGTACTCCACCTGTACTTGGCGTGGTACTCCACCTGTACTTGGCGTGGTACTCCACCTGTACTTGGCGTGGTACTCCACCTGTACTTGGCGTGGTACTCAACGTGTACTTGGTGTGGTTACCTCTCGCTTGTTGGTGCGAGCTTCACTCCGGCCCGTCCTGGAAACAGCTGTTCCTTCTTCTTCGTTCTCGGTGGCCTCCCATCCCAGAAGCCTCTCTGTTGGACTGCCGCGGCTGGAAGACAAGAGCAGTTATGAGTTGAGAAACCATCCGCGTGGCTTCTTTGACCTCGAGAACACAGAATGGGTCCTGACATAATTTCCACCCGCATGAACACGGACGATGACGGCTTGATAACAGACCCCCAACAGCACCTGTGCAGGAGAACAGAGCCCGAAGGACGCCGGCTCTCCCACTGTTGTTGTTGCTATTAAAGAGACTGAATAAGAGCCTGAATCCTGCCCCTGGTGTCAGAGGTGTTATTGAAGGAAGTACCCCAAAGTAACCCGATATAACGTACACACAACTGTCTGGAGGAGAGAAGCTGCCATTTAACGGTTGGCTTTAGGATCAATAACAGTAACGTTTACATTCTTCTCATGTAAAGGGTTTTGGAAACATGTTGATTTGTTTTCAGTTTTGTTTGAGTTTTGTTTTGACTGAAGTATTTGCAGGAAATTTCAGTTTTGTGGATTGTTCTTTAATTTCATCAACATCCCAAAACAATGGGGAGATCTGAATGCTACAATAAGTCAGCTAATCCATTGGCTAATTCTGGTCATTAATGGTCAATCAAATAAAAAATACCGAAACATATGATTATACCTCATTAAATGCGAGAATTTATAAAATGTTCTTTTTATCTTCTTTTTTTTAATGCTATTTTTTAATGCTATTTATATAAATGAATAATATTCATATAAATAGCCTGCTAACATTTGCTAAAATACAAGGAAAGAAATGAGAAAGACGTTAGTTTTTGTCAGGAATTCGGTCATAAATCAAACGTGTTGAACAAACTCAAACGTTGACCCGATGACGCAGCGAGAAGAAGAGATCACCGGTTATTACAAATCATCCGGAGGGGAACAGCCAACCAGATTTAATAGCCACCCGTCAGAAGGTTGTGGTTCCTGTTCACACATGTGTTGTGTACTTAACTCAAGAAGGTGAACCCTCACTTGATGAGCTGTGCGTAACTCTTTCAGAGCATCGAGCCTCTTTCAGCTGAAGTCCACTTCCTCTGACAGTCGGCGTTAAAGGTCCTGAGAAACAATGCTACAGATATCCAATTACGCCAGCGTTTGGGAATTTCTGGCCTTATTTGGGGGGAGGGGGGCATTAAGTATTTTTGTGTGTTTTTGTTTCCCAAAAAGGCAGCGAGTGAAGGAAAAGAGATGTGCTCTCCTCACGTGACCAGTTCACATGCAGCCGGGGCTCAAACTGGGAGGGATTCTTGAAGCTAAATTTAAAAAACAGAGCCGATCTCTAATGGAGGGGTAGAGCGTGAGCCTTTGATCTGGTGTTTAGCGGTGTGTGATGGCTGTTGGGCTTCAGGCTGGGGGGGAAGCAGAGAAGCATTGGATGTCCTTTGTGCTAATTGCTTGCACATTTACCCCCTTCTCCTCCGCCGAGACACTTTCAATGGCTGTTACCGAACAGAATGCATGTACACGAGGAAACAAACACCACTTATATAAAAAGGTTATTCATACACAATCTACCTCCAATGTATTGCTAACCTTGTGTCCTGGCTCTGGTTCTGGTTGTTTGCCGTTGGGTTGTTGTTTGACTGGTTTCTACTGGCGCACTCTGTGTTTCCACTGGTCACGAGATCCAAGGAGACGGGGCTCAGGTAGCTGGATGTGTTGCCTGGATATAGAAAACAACAACAAAGGGTTTCAGACTGCAGGAACACAGTTTGGTTTGATTCCACACTGACTGGCTGTAAACAAGCTGGATGAAATCATTCTTTTTGAGTTTCCCCTCTTAACATTTCACTTAATGATAAACAGTATTTTTCTCAAGATTAGGAAATTACCTTAAAGTTATTCAAAGCAGCCTAATCTGTTTTGGGATAATAAGATAAAACGCTAAAGTGGTTTGAAGTGTTTTCTGTTCCATATGATGGTTAGTTTATCGTTTTAGTTGAGGTTGCACTCACAAACAAACACAAATATAGGAGAAGAAAACAAAACGTTCGCTCCCAAAATGTCATTTTTCTACATTCAAAGCTTTTATGGAGGTTTTAATGTCTGATGTCATTATTTATGGCGACATCAGCTTAAACAAAACGTTCAATTTAAATAAATGAATTCAAAAAAACTTCGTCAAATCAAATGAGTCAGTATTTCTTTAAGAAAATCAACTTTCTTTAACAAATACAACTGGTCGGTGTCTGAACATGTTTTTTTTAAAGGCTAAACGCCAAGAAATATGAATTGAAGCAGAACATTTAGTTTGATAAAAACATGTTGTGCAATTATTGAATCTACCTCTTTTCATTAAATTTTGGTTCTGGAGTTATTGGAAGCCACGACTTGAATAAAATTAAACGAATAGTGTAGCATGACTTTTATCTGCCACTGCGACGAAAACAACAAACGCGTACGATGTAAATCCAACCTAAACATGTCAACATCACTCTCTCTAAGAAGGTCCCTCGTGGCCAGCCTCCATGGCTCTAATGAAGCAGCCTACAGGCAGCAGGACTTTAATCCAGACCTTTATTATAGGACCCGTCCAGACCTGCAATAAGACTGACGCCAGTTAGGTGCTGCTGTCCACTTTGTTGCAGCGCACAGCTCCAATAAGGAGGAATAATGTGCTAATTAGGAAGTGTGTCAGAGCTCTTTTATGGATCAGGTTTGGCTTTTATGACACCGGAAAGGTTAAAGAAGCACGCTCACATGTGTGTGTGTGTGTGTGTGTGTGTGTGTGTGTGTGTGTGCGTGTGTTTCTGTCTGTCCGTTTACATTCATGCGACTTCCTGCTTCGGCTCCTCTAGCCTGTTCCCATGATTACAAGTCAGTGCCGGGTCAACGTTGCCCGGTTGAACAAGGGTTAAATGAAAAGTATAAACAAGAAGCTGGGAGTGTGAGAACATCTGCAGGACGTTAGGACAGTGAGAGGGAGGACAGGAAGTGGCTGCGATTGGCCAGCGGACATAAAAGCCTGGGAATGTGTGTGTGTGTGTGTGTTTTGCTTCTGCTGCACCTGCAGGGGTCTTCTTGTCCAGGCCCCGGGGGTCTGAGTCCAGGACAGTCCACATGGGGGTTTCACCCGGTCCACTGCCCTGCTGAGGGTCTTCCTGCCCCCGACCGCAGCCGGACTCCGGAGCGTTCCCCGAGGAAGGAAAACTTGGATCGGTTGCCGCCATTTTTGCTGGACTTGGTTCCTAATGTTTTGTTAGAAGAACAAACAAAAAAACATTCGGCGACATCTTTTTTTTCTTCTTTTTCTTCTTGTATTTTGTATTCTAACTTTGTGTAAAAAAGCCCAATTTCCCAAAGCCCAACAGTCCAAAACTAAAGATGATTCAGTTTAGAGCTGAAATGATGAACAGTAAAAATACTTGGTAACTATTTGATAATTAATTTGAGATTAATTGTAACAGTTAAAAGTTACAGCTCGATATTCTCTTGTGAGGATTTGCTGCTTTATATTTAAGGTTTATGATTGTAATAGTCTGTCCAGACTGAAATATCTCAACAACGACTTGATGCATTCATGGTGCCCAGAGGATGAACCCTCCACTTTAGTGATCCAAGAGGAAAAAAACATCAGGATTCATCATGTGAGGACCATGAATATCTGTTTGAATCAGGCTGGTAAGTTATCGTTTGGGGTTTGATGGACATGTGCTTTGCTACCTGGGTGGCAACAAGTTCCACTTTGCGTTTCTTCTTCTGATTCTGCTTGTTAGTCCGTAGGTAGACGGCGAGCTGTTCGGTCCACCTGGTAAACAGAGACAGGCGGGTCATCGGTCACAGGGAACCCCTCTTACATGCTGCTCCGGGGATTTCTCCACCGTTTGTTATACTGACCCATTAATGATCTCCTTATTGTCCCCGCGGATGAATATTTCCTGCTCCGGCGTGACGATGCAGAGTGCATTTCTCTGGCCCGTCTTGGGCTCCGCATCCGCGACGTCCGTACACAGATTCAAGTTCACCGTCCCCTGTGGCAAAGTGCTCGTCTGGAGGGGGGAATCAAGAGCGTCTCCATTATTCTGGTGAGCTAGTTACCAAATCTGGCTTACCGAGAGGTCTGATCCCCCGGTGCGCAGATGACTGACAGCTAAACAGAGAGCAGTTTGTGGCGTTGAGTGTGCAATGAAAGAGATTTGAGGGGATCACAGAGAGAGAGGGGGATGTGTGCATTAGAGGACAAGCTAAGCCCAAATCATCTGCTGTGGTTCTGCACACAACATCTGGCCTAAAGATGGCTGCTTGGTCGATGCAGATGCATATAAGCAGAGCAGGATTTACTGCGCACGGCTACCTTGTGTATGTTTGTGTTGAAACTCAACGAGCAGGCTTCTTACCAGTTCATCCAGGGCGAAGCTCAGGCTGCCGTCTTCGTACAGGATGAAGAAGCGCCGCTGCCATTTCTGACATCAAGACAACAAACAAACCCAAATCACCACGCCGCCATTTTTTAAATTTTGTCACGATGAAGAACTACCAAAAAATATATGCGTAAGTTTCAGCTCAGTTTCATTGTGTCCTACCCTTGACTTCTGCATGGGGTTGTCAAAATCTGTCCCCTCAGGAGCCAAACACAGCCAGCCTCCATACAGGGGTTTGGCCTAAAATAGAGGAAAGGAAAAGGAAGTAATTAGCAAACTGTTTATATAATGAATTCATTCTTTTTTTCGGTTCCCTGGTTCCTGCTTCCTGAATGTGAGGATTTGATGCTTTTTCTTGGTCCCATGTGATAGTAAAGTGTATACAGTGTGTAGTATTTAAAAACGTGCTGAAAACAGTCAAAAGATGCTTTTTTTTTTCTCGGTGAGCAAAGTTGTCACGTCATGTGTAGCGTTTAGCCGGTTGAAATTACAGGGAGCGGTGACACCAGGAAGGTGGGCAGAGAGTAATAGCATATCTTAACAATGTGAGGCATGCAGGAAGCCCTCATGACCGTCTCCATGCATCACCTGCACGTGACAGACCTGCAGGAACCCCGTTATCAACGGCAGCTTTGACACTTTGTGTGAGCACAAAGTAAACAAATACGTCTTCTGTGGAAATGCTTCATCAATAACTGAAAGATCATTTGGATATTTAATTAATTTATCGTATATGTAGTATAAAAAAAACACACGTTTTCTGATTCCAGTTAGAAATGCTTCTTTTTTTTTGCTGATTTTCTTTGATTTGATTTTCTTAATTAACAGCAAACATAACAAAAGGTTGAACTTTTATGACACATTACAGTTTAGTTTTAGTTTTTTATATATTCTTCGTATCTACTCATATTAATTTGGGGTGTAAGAGCTGCTGATAATTTGTGTACAGTCCCTAACTATAAAGATATTCATGCATTTTAACGAGCTAACAGATCATAAGAGAACATACAGTACATATAGAAAACTATTATTTATGTATTTTGTTTACCTTTTTATGTTTGCATTTGTATGTTTTCAGACTTAAATCACCATCTAACAAGCAGAATAAATAAGCTTTTTTCTTGATTTTTCGGTCATAAAGTGCTTCACAACAACTGAATAAAAGTGAAGTTTGACGTTAAAGTGAAACCTAGCTAAAACACGGCCATTTTATCACGCAAATAACCTAAAAGGAGCGGACAGTTACGTCATATTCCAGTGACTCAAAGTAGTTTTCTGGGCTCAAAAATAGGGATTATGAGTTTATTTTTTAATCAACGTTCATATTTTTTTAAGGCTAAAACCCACTTTAGTGTTTGCGTTGAACCACCCGGCTGCCACATTCACTACATACATGTAGGTTAAAGTTAAATGAAGATAACTAACGTCGGCTAACGTTTTGGATGCGTTAATAAGGAGCAGACAACTGACGTAAAGCTACGTCGAACATGAGTTAACGCGACGTCTCGTGGACGTAAAGAAATGAGTCAGAACTCCCTCCATAACCCGTTTAATACAGAATTAAAGCCTTACGTTAGTTTACGCTGTAATTACGTGACTAACCGTCACGTTGATAATAAACAATAAGATGTTTTTAAAAAGCGTAGTTTAACGTTACCTGCTCCATGCCATTGTCGGTCAACAGATGCAGCTCGCGCGACTTGAAGCAGTTTTGACATTTACTTTTATTAAAAATGTTGGCTTGGAACTTGTTACAGGGACTCGTGGCCTTTTCCCCCGACATGTTTGGGTCCTCTGCCGGGGAGTTAATCCCAACACGGCTCTCCCTCCTCCGGTACTCGGCTTTGGATGGAGCCGTTGAACATCTGTCAAACACTCAAACGGAGAGCCGTTGACTCTCTGACGTCATGGACGACAAACGACCTCCGGTCAAAACCTACAAAATAAAACTAGCAAGTTATTTTTTCTTTCTTTTTCTGAAACATAAACAATGTTTAAATGAAATAAGATAAAACCTACAAAAGTAAAAAACATCAACCAGTTTATATCTGTAGTTTTGAAATATAAACAATGTTTAAATGAAATAAAATCTACAAAAATAAAAAACATCAACAAGTATATATGTTTAGTCCTTAAACATAAACAACGTTTAAATTATATTAAATACAACCTACAAAAATATAAACTGATAAACTAACTAATAAAAACTATGTTGTTGATTCAGCTGTAAATTAAATGTGTAAAGAAGCGCAAAGGAGATTGATTTGCTTCGATTTATAAAGATGCAATAGGTTAAAATAATATAATGTATATTCTGTGAATCAAACAATTCAGTGTTTACCTTCATGTTTTTAGTTTACTTAAAGAAGGTTTTGCTTCATAGCTTCTTTTGGAGACGTTTGAAACAATCGTCTCTAGATCGGGTTGCATTTACTATTTATTTTGAAAACCGGAAGTGGTTGTATTATGTCCATCTTGACATTTGATCTCCTCGCCAGAATTTTAAAATTTAACCCATTTGTGCCCAAAGACTACAATAAGTGGAACAAGGTAACATGCCACAACATTTGTTCTGATTGGTCTAAAGTGTAACAACAAAAATAATATATATATAATTAGTTTTGTTCTTGAATCTTGAATTTGTTATACAACATAGCCAGTTTCACCAATTTATTTAAATGTTTTCCAATTTGTGCTCACTCAATTCCAGAGAACATTTCCACAAATAGGTGAACCAGCTTTTTACTTTTTTACCAATGCTTCATAGTAATAATAATAATATTAACACTATGTGTTAGAAATGGGGTTAAATATATTTATGCAGTTTCTCACTGTGGCCATCGGAGGGCGATGAACACACATGTTTTCAAACACAACAACACATATCTAAAAAAACAGAAACAACCCAAAACTAACCACTGAAAATTGTAAATAAATACATTTATAATATCTGTATCATCCCGTAAATGAACAAATGAACAAATGAATATGCCACATACAAATGGATTCCACACAGACAGGATGACAGTGGATGCAAGCATTTATTCAAGGCAATGGCAGTGCCGAGGATGGTTCAAACTAAAAAGTTATTTTTAATTTGTGGCCGACCAAAAAACGTATAAAATACAGTTGCTGTTTATTATCAGTTGATATGTTCCACTTATCACACAAACAGACTGGTTGCTGTACAACCAGGTGACCTCGGATCCAAACGTTGGACAGATTTGTTTGGGCATTTGTGCACTCAATATTTCATAACAAATTAATGCTTTAATCTAATACATTATTTCCAACAGATCACAAAAAGAATAAAGGTTTTTAAAAAAGCATTCAGTTTATAAACAAAACTTAAAAGGTGCATTTCTTGACGTGTGCATTTCTGTGTCATTTACTTAAATGAGACCATGAAGACGGGTTTTATTTTGTTATTCTGACTTTTGACAACAAATTGTTGACTATTGCTGGTTGGATGGATACATTTGACCGTTGTTTAAGCCCCGCCCCCTAAGTAAACTAATGTTGGCATTAAACTCTTAAGTCATTTCTCACACAATGGGTGCTTGAGTTAAGGCGAAGGAAGACAAAAGCAACTTCTCATTTAAAGCCAGTGATTGAAAATTTCTTACCAAAATTTCATTGGCTTTAGCTCGCTAGCTAGCTGATTAAGCTAACGTTAGCCCTATTTCATGAACTGGTTGAAGACACATTGACGTTTAATGTTTTTTTTGCAGACTTGTTTCAAAGTAAGAATCTCGTCAAAAGGGTTCTTCAATACACACCTAATGGATATATATATGGTGACATGCCAAAAGAATGAGGCTAGTTGATTTTTTTCTTGATCTAATAGCGAGCTAAGTTGTACAAACTTAGCTCGCTATTAGATCAGGAAGAATGCTAACTCAGACTATTGTTGTTTTAGCATTACAAGGTGAGGCTGTTTCTTACTGGCTTGTTTTTATTTTTAAAACTTTACATTTATGACGAGGACTAACCGATGTATTGTGTAAATGTTGTCTCGGGTAACGTTAGCTGTGTTTGTTTGAATGTCCTCAAAGTCAATAGAGAGCAAAGCAGAGCTGCTAACGTTAAAGAAAATACTAAACAGCTGGTTAGCTAGTTAACGTAACCTTTGACCACACAAACTAGCGAGCATTAGCAATATCCTCCTTGACCTCCTCAGTTAGCTACTGTAGCTAATAAGCTAATTAGCCAAACATGCTAACATTTGCATCTTACATTGTAACTGACTTTTTAATCCATTGTTTACACTTTTAGCTTGACTTGTGTTAAAGTGTTAAGTGTTAAGCAATGATTGGACAATCTCTGTTAGCGGGGAGGGGCTTAACTAGCTGTTAACAGTCCCACTGTTTGACAAAACATCTTCAATCGAAACAATTTTCTAATTCAAGTAGCCTCTAGTGTGCATGGCCAATTTAATATTCTTCTTTCAGATGTTAAAGTTACAATCCCAAAGATCTCTGCTGTGTTCTTTTTGCCGCCGTCTTCGGCGATAAGCAGTTTGTTTTTGGATCTCATTCCCCAAAAAACGCTGCTTGTGGTTTCGTAATAGTGCAAATACCCCCTTCGTGTGCCTTTGAGATCATTTCACATTTACGGAATGACCTTTGAGGCCGTTCTGACAAAAGAAACATTTGGTGTATGTAAACTGTGCAGGAAATATATTTTGTTATGCTTAATAATAATATATATATATATATATATATATATATATATATATATATAATATGTGACGGATTGAAGAAAATATTACATTGGAAAAATAAATAAATAAATATAACTTTTTCACTCGTAGCCCCACAATGAACATTTATGATGGCGTCTCAAATCTAAAACAGAAATTAATGTTTGTGCTCAGGATTTAAATCTAAACATTTGACAGTTTTTTTCCTCCTTTAAACGATATAACAGCTACTCTGGAGTCGTCAAGCAGTATTAGTTTGGATAAGATACATGTCACATCCAGTCTACTACGGATCTAATGGATACTACAGTACTTTTTAAAGTCAGAATGTTCACTGTGTGGGTGTTGAAGCTGAAGCTGGGAGTTAATTATTCAGTGAAGAAACACACACTGCAGTACAGTTTGTTAAGTGGAAGACTTTCCCTCGACTTTACCCCGAGCTCACGAAAAAGAAAGCGAGGACTCGTCTGTGCTTTCAAAACTCGTGTCTGTGATACTTGTCCGGATCGTAGTATTTGGTGACCACCACTCTGTTGGCGAACTTGCGGCCAGTGAGAGCTTGCATGGCTTTCTGACAGTCGGCAGGAGAAACGTACTCCACGAAGATCTGTAGAGGAAAACAAAGAGAAAGTCCACCAGGTCCTGAACGGTTTTATCGAAAGAAGCCAATACTGAAGTGTCTTAAAGCTGCATTCTCTCTACTGACCACCAGGGGGCGACTCCTCTGGTTGTATAGAAGTCTATGCTTCATGTGTTAAAGCTGTATTCTCTCTACTGACCACCAGGGGGCGACTCCTCTGGTTGTATAGAAGTCTATACTTCATGTGTTAAAGCTGCATTCTCTCTCCTGACCACCAGGGGGTGACTCCTCTGGTTGTATAGAAGTCTATGCTTCATGTGTTAAAGCTGCATTCTCTCTCCTGACCACCAGGGGGCGACTCCTCTGGTTGTATAGAATCTATGCTTCATGTGTTAAAGCTGCATTCTCTCTCCTGACCACCAGGCGGCGACTCCTCTGGTTGTATAGAAGTCTATGCTTCATGTGTTAAAGCTGTATTCTCTCTACTGACCACCAGGGGGCGACTCCTCTGGTTGTATAGAAGTCTATACTTCATGTGTTAAAGCTGCATTCTCTCTCCTGACCACCAGGGGGTGACTCCTCTGGTTGTATAGACGTCTATGCTTCATGTGTTAAAGCTGCATTCTCTCTCCTGACCACCAGGGGGCGACTCCTCTGGTTGTATAGAAGTCTATGCTTCATGTGTTAAAGCTGCATTCTCTCTCCTGACCACCAGGGGGCGACTCCTCTGGTTGTATAGAAGTCTATGCTTCATGTGTTGAAGCTGCATTCTCTCTCCTGACCACCAGGGGGCGACTCCTCTGGTTGTATAGAAGTCTATATAAATGACTCTACTTCTCTTGATTTATTCCCTCAGTAAACATTGTAAACATTAGTTTATGGTCTCAATCTCTAGTTTCAAGTCTTCTTCAATACAGCGTGATGTTCATTTAGTAAATTATAGTCCATTTAGAGTCAAACACCCCTTAAACCATGGTATGCGTAAGGGCGGGGCTACAAGGTGATTGACAGGCTGCTGCCGCTACCGGAGACATATACGTCTCCGTCTCCAATGAGGAGATAGCGACGTGCTCCGTGTGGAAACTTTTCAGAAAAGCTCTGGTGACGTCATAATTGAGAAGCAGCTTGTTTTGGCTGTCTGTCTCTCCTGAGCTTTTATGTTTCGGAGACACACACTCGCAATAATAATAATAATAATAATATGTGTTTTGGTGGAGACAATGAGATCTAAACTCGCACCTTTCCGCAGCCGGGGACTTCCACTCCGTCGACGGGTCGGGGGATCTCGATGGAGCGCACGCCGCCGTACTTGCAGCACTCCTCGCGGACGTCCTCCAGGATCTCCTCGTAGTCCTCGTCGTCCACCAGCTCCTCGGGCATCACCATGTTGAGAAGGCACAGCACCTCCGTGGCCACGCAGGAGTTCAGCAGCCGCTGGAGCCCGGGGACCTGCAGCGTCACCGGGGTCTCTATGATGGAGGTCTGGGGGGGTCGGAGGAGGATTCGCACTCATCAGCTTAAGACGCTGTTATGTACAAATAAGAAATCAGAACTAATTTATTTCCCATAAAGCTGCTGCTTCCTGCCCCCTCCTCCTCCTCCCGTTGACTTTACACTTTTAGAGATGATCTAATGTTTATCCAGTTTTATACCCAAAAGGCCTTTTTTTGAAAAAGCATTTTGTTATTCAAAAAGTGAGAAAAATACAGGTAAACATTTAAGTTTTATTAATTACGTTTCTTTCTTTATTTTATTTTATTTTTTAAATTTAAGAAAATATGAAAAAAGCTATATTATAGTCATATTTAATATAAAATATATTTATATAAAATTATTAAAAAAATAGAAAATAATATCGGCGTTTAGGAAAAAATATCAGCAAAGAATTACTATAAAATGAGACTAAATAAGATTTTTAAACATATCCTGGGAAAGTAAATATACATCCGGGAAACAGGAGAGAGTTTCGTCGAGGAAATCCCCAGGATGCAGCTTCACACCTGTAAAAGGTAACGGGACTCACCGGGTTGGCGTTCTTGGCTCCCACACTCGCCCTCTGGACGATCAGCTTTTTGTCGCCTAGCTGCATCCCGTTGAGCCCGGCGACCGCCTGACGGAGAGAGAAACAAACGAAACACACGGACCTCAAAGCAACGTCTCGAACCGCGCTAAAACCCCGACAGCTCATCGGCCCCGTTTACCTGATCGGTGGCGCCGACGTCCACGTATTCGCAAAAGGCGTAACCTTTGGACAGCGACGTGGCGCTGTCCTTCACCAGATTGAACGCTTTGAGCGGCCCGAACGACGTCAAGAGCTCCTTCACCTGCGGAGAAGAGTCGGGCGAGAAGACGTGAGGCCGGAGGTTTGCAGCGGACGCGCAGAAACCTACAGAGTGAATAGCAAAAGAGCATGAAAACAACAACAAAAAGTGTGTGCGGTTGAATATAAATCGTCTTCGATCACGCGAACAAGTTTGTTGCATTGCTATGAATAGAAGGAAGAGGAGATGACGTCTTTTGAAGGTTCGTGAAGAGCTGACGACAAAAATAACTTCCCGAGATCGTCTAAAAATATTGAGACATTGTTATAAAGATGTAATATATATAATCTCACATTCAATAATAAAAAATAAACGTTTTTTTTGTATTGTAATTTGCCAGCTACAAGCAAATTAAAGCTAATAACAGTTGGATAATATGTGTCCTTTACATGAACCTCCCCACTACTACAACCACCACCACCAACAAACAACACCCCCAAGCCCCCCCCGACCCCCCGGGTCCTAAACGCGCTCCAAAAGCATGATGGGAGACAGAGAGGACCTGCATCCGTGTGAGGACCAGAATGTCTTACTTGCCTTGTGTTACATGTTGGCATGGCGGCAGGAGATGACAACTACTGAACAAACTATGAGCGCAGACTTAACGATCTTACAGGCCCCTAGCTGGGGACAAAGTGGGGGGACAAAAATGAGAGAGCTGTGAGTATCAACGCCGGCAAAGCGGCTGCAAGAAGTCAAAAAGTAGAACAGTAAAAAGCTCAAGTTTGAGAAGCTAAAACCAGAAAACATTTGAACGATGTTGAAATTACTTTTGGGGTCGATTTATCTTTTCAACCCCCAATAAATCAATCAATCGTTTGATTCCTAAAACGTAAAGAAGAAACAAATCTGAAATATTCAATTAAATTCCCAACGGCGAAAGAGATTCATTAGATTTCTTAAAGTTATTCATTAGCATTTGATTGTAAGTGTGGCAGCCTCTACTTCAAAATAAAACATCCTGTTTTCTTAAGGTGGACTTTTTCTTTGACAATATGGACTCAAATGAATCAGAAGCTACTTTAATGTCTAAATACCACACATAAATAAATACTCTATGTATCTGTTTATCAGCCTTTTAATATACTGGACTTAACACGAGAAAGGAGCATTTACTTCAGCACAAAAGGCCTTTTTTAAATATACCATTAACGAACGACATGATACGTTTGTGTGATATATAGTTTTACCAAAATATAATACATGCAGAAGTTTTTATTCATTTTATTTTGTTAGTTTTAGTCTTTTTTATTCAGCGCGTTCTGTTTCTGATGCTTATTAACATTTATTTCTACTTTTCTACGTAGACTTCTGTTTTCCCCTCTACCAAAACACAGTTATGAATTCTTCTAAAGAAAATGTTAAACATATTGTGTGCGACTACAGAACCTCAGCAGGTGAGAGAGAAAACAGAGGAAACAGGAGCGCACCTGTTCAGGCTGCTGCTCGGTTAAATACCTGGTCGTCGTTCAGGTAGTTGGGGAGGCCTCCGATGAACAGTTTGTGGGGGGAGTCGGGGACGACTGTGGAGACGACGCCTACGCAGAACATACGCAGAACATACGCAGAACATAAGCACAGGACGTTTATGATACGATGGAACACGTCATGGCTCGATGCGACTCGCTGACGCACCTGGGACGTGGAAAGCGGGCTGCTCTGAGATGCCGGGTAAAGGCCGGTAGTCGTGCGGTCGTCTGATCTTCAGCGATTGGCCCTGGAAGACGATTCCATCGAACGCCATCGCCTGCGTCGTCTCGTCTACGGACCGAAACTGGAGAGCAGAATGTTTGAAGAGACTTTGATATTTATTACATCTGCTTTATTAAAAAAAACTATGTTATAGTCAAATCATGTAATAAAACATTTAAGAAACTATGTGAAAACATTCAAAATGTCTGGATAATGTGTTATTATTATTATTAGCATTATTATTATTAAATGTTTTAATAATTTTTTTTGAAATTTTACATTTTTTCCAGTTATATTTATTTATTATTTATATATATTTTTTTTATTTATTGCAAACGTTCTAAAATAAATATATTTAAATAAAAGGTACAATCTTATTTATGGAAATACAGAAATATTAGAAATTGAAATGTTTTAATTTTTTTTTGTTTCTAGTCAAATATATGGATATATGTATTGTCAAAAATAGTAAACAATTAATTTAAATAGAAGGTACAATCTTATTTATGGAAATAAAATATAAAAAAGCTTAAAAACAACAAGCTGTGATATAAAATAAAAAATAAAACTGGAGAAAGCAATTTCTGAATAAATCGCTGAGTGAATGCTGGATGCTGAAAAGCCGCCGCTCCACTGAATTGCCGGCTTAAATGTGTGGGAAGGAGGTGAAGTTGTAGGAATTAGCATAAATGAAATTAATCTATAAAAGATGTGGAATATTTTAACATTTGATGAAGTTTCTAGCTGAAAGTATGAATAAGTGGTAAAGATTTAAAAAAGATAAACACCGTTAGCACGGTTGCCATTGTTTTGCACTGTCCATGCTGTTAGCATCGTCGCCATGTTGAGAGCCGTGTGGAGGCAATGCATGTGCTCAGGATTGTATTTGTTCAACCAGCCGTTTCCCCCTGGTTCCAGTCTTTATGCTAAGCTAAGCTAACTGGCTGCAGCTTCGTACAGACAGACAGACTCATCGGACTCTAGAAGCGTTTATCCTAAAACAAAACAAAAAGCGCTACGATGCAACGCGCACCTCTAAGAAAGCGAAGTTCTTATCCTGATTGATCTGCACGGCGAGCACGGGGCTGCTCGGGGCTTGCGAAAGGCCCGCGAGCCTCATCTGAGCGTTGAAGAACTCCGCCATGGACTCCTGAGGAGGAAGACAACAAAACAACGTGGCTGGAAACAACACGGACGCATCAGCGTTTGGCAGAAGCGTCGCAGAACCAACAGGAAGTCAAAGGGGGGCGAGAGAGAGGCGTCACCTCAGTGACCCCAAAGGGGATGTTTCCCACGTAGAGGCGTCTGGCTTGTCTCGTCATCTGGCTGCCGACGATCGGCGCTTGTGTCGGCGGCGCCGCGGCCACGCCGGCGGTGGTGGTGGTGGTGGTGGTGGTGGGCGTCGCCAGCAGAGCTATCGGCGGTATCTGCCCGGCCGCTGGAGGGGAGAGAGGAGTGGGAGGAGCTACAAAGATGTCTATTTTCATTTGATTTATTTTAAATTTAACTCACTTTTACTGACGGTGGGTTTATTTTCTCAGCAAGAAAGATTATATGATGTATATCATAAATATATGTAATTTATTGTACCTATTATTATTATTATTATGGAAAGTCAACTGAAACATTGTTTATGGATAGAATAACCAGATAGGACGGCTTTTATAGGATTAAATAATAATAATTAAATAAGCCCTCTGAGGCAAATTTGTAATTTGACGCTGTACTTAATAAACTGAATTGAGATAAAGTGAATTATAAAAATCACATATTGCCATAAAGCTGCATTGATTTTCAACATTGTCCACAATGGTCTGATGTAAGTATTCATTGAGGTCTGAATGGAGCTAGAGGGGAACACGATGAGTACCTTGCAGAGCTTTATATTGCATTGGAGTGATGTGTTCAAAGCCAGGAGGGGCCACGTCCCAATACTTGCAGGTCCTCTTCTTCCTGGAACCAGAGGAATTACAAAATAAAAGCTTGATCGCTGTATTAACAGTGAAAACTTACTTCTTTTTTTTTTTTAAAGCTCCTCGGGAGGTGGAGACCAAAAACGGAGCTAAAAGAGAATGGAAGTATATTTGCATTGGGGGGCTGCGGTATTTATACAATGGAGGAGGAAGTATTCAGAAGTATTAATACCACAGTGTAAGTTGTGCATTGAAAAGTGTGATGAGAAAAAATGTAGTTAAAGTATTAAAACGGTGTACTACTATGTATTCTTTATTAGATTATTGCTACTCACGCATTAATGTGAAATCGGGATTTTACTGTAGCTGGTTTAGGTGGAGCTCAGTTTGAACTATATACAAATTATAATAGTTCCAATATTTTATTAATCTGCAGATTATTTTTTCCATTAATCGATTGATTTTTTTTTTTAAATAGTAAAAAATAGTGAGAATTCTTTGTCACAATTACCCAGAAGACAAAAGGAGCTCAACATTATTATTATTAATATAAAACATTAACATTATTCACATTATTTTAAAAGGAAAAAGCTGGAACCATGAAAGGTTTTTACATGAAAAATGACAAACAATTATGAAAATAGTCGCTATTTCATTATCTATGGATGGATTAGTCGATGAATCATTACATCTGTACGTTTTCACACGCCGTGTGTCTTAATTTGTGAAGTGGCATAAGCCGTTTAATAAATGTTAATACTTCCCTCCGAGATGCAGCGGAAGTATAAAGTACAAACACTGTGTACAAGTACCTGCAGCTGTGTACAAGTACCCCCACTGACCTGTGCTTCTGGTGGTCCCGGGAGGAGCTCCGGCGGTCGCGGCTCTTCCGATCTCGGCTGCGGCTCCTCTTCATGCTCCTCTTCTCTCGGCTGCAGCTCCTCTTCTCTCGGCTGCGGCTCCTCTTCATGCTCCTCTTCTCTCTGCTGCGGCTGCTGTTCTCTCGACTGCGGCTGCAGCTCCTCTTCTCTCTGCTGCGGCTGCAGCTCCTCTTCTCTCGGCTGCGGCTGCAGCTCCTCTTCTCTCTGCTGCGGCTGCAGCTCCTCTTCTCTCTGCTGCGGCTGCAGCTCCTCTTCTCTCGGCTGCGGCTGCAGCTCCTCTTCTCTCTGCTGCGGCTGCAGCTCCTCTTCTCTCTGCTGCGGCTGCTGTTCTCTCGACTGCGGCTGCAGCTCCTCTTCTCTCTGCTGCGGCTGCAGCTCCTCTTCTCTCTGCTGCGGCTGCAGCTCCTCTTCTCTCGGCTGCGGCTGCAGCTCCTCTTCTCTCGGCTGCGGCTGCTGTTCTCTCGACTGCGGCTGCAGCTCCTCTTCTCTCTGCTGCGGCTGCTCTTCTCTCTGCTGCTCTTCTCTCGGCTGCAGCTCCTCTTCTCTCGGCTGCGGCTGCAGCTCCTCTTCTCTCGGCTGCGGCTGCTGTTCTCTCGACTGCGGCTGCAGCTCCTCTTCTCTCTGCTGCGGCTGCTCTTCTCTCTGCTGCTCTTCTCTCGGCTGCGGCTGCTCTTCTCTCGACTGCGGCTGCAGCTCCTCTTCTCTCTGCTGCGGCTGCTCTTCTCTCTGCTGCTCTTCTCTCGGCTGCAGCTCCTCTTCTCTCGGCTGCAGCTCCTCTTCTCTTGGCTGCGGCTGCTCTTCTCTCGGCTGCGGCTGCTCTTCTCTCGGCTGCGGCTCCCCCAGCCTTTGCTCCGGCTGCGGTGCTTGTCGCTTTCTCTCTCTCTCTCTGCGCAGCAACAAGCAGTGATTACTATTCCTATTTTCCATGAACACTGCATGCTGCGAACTCAGGAGGTACTTTTCATTTACCCGAGTACCTCCATTTATACTTCTAACTCCACAACATCTCAGAGGGAAACGTTGTACTTTTTATTCCCTTTGTTAAACTTTGACTTTACATACAAAACATATAATATGACGATTAAATGTTTTTATTTCTTTGTGCCTGGGAGAATTATTGGTGTTTTACGTTACTTCTTCACCTCCCTGTGCTTTGTCATTGATTTCAATTATCAGTTAGTATAACTGTTTGTTTTTCACAAGTTTAATAGATTGATTGTTTGGACTTTAATTAGAAAATAGTAAAAGATTCAAATCGTCTTTTCCTATTTTATTTTATTAATAAAATGTGTTTCATCACATAAAATAAAAAGAACAATGGAGAAAACATGTTTTACAACGATTAATTGATCAATTAATTGATTAGTTCAGCTCCACGTGAGCAAAGTTATGATGGGAATAATACTGTTGATTATGCTTTGTTTTTTAGAGGGGCAAAGTTATGATGGGAAAGGTGCTGTTAATTATTATTATTATCACCATTGTTATTATTATTGCTTTGTTTTTTAAGACGTGCTACACAAATCAAAGTTATAATGGGACTGATGCTGTTGATTATGGTTATTATTGCTTTGTTGTTGTCTTCAGGTGACTCATACCTCAAAAAGGCACATATTAGTCACATAGTTTGTTTAACCCTATTAATTAATAATTAATAATGAAGCCCATCGTAGCGGCTCACAAAGTGGCACCGCGAGTCATCTCTTCTCCATATTCATCTTCTTATGAGAGGATAACGGGTTTTTAAACAGGCGCAACATCTTGACTGACTTTTCGCATGTCGCGGTCTCGCGCACGGAGGCGGCGCGTCGCGCACTGCGCTAGCTCGAGGACCGGCCCGGCGCCCAGAGACCCGGTTCCGTTCTCACCCTGCCGGTTCTCGCTCAGCTGCTTCTCGAATTCCTCAAAGTCCGCCATGACGGTCGGTGGTTCCGGTGCGTCGGGATGAAAGCACGGTCCGTGCCGTCCGAGGGGGAACGACCCTCCAACCGGTGCGCTGCGTGTCGGTGCAGCGGGACCCCCACGGAAAGCTGCCCGGTGTCAGACGGAATACAACTTCCGGTTAGAACCGTCAGAATAAAAGCACCCGGACGTACTGGAGGTATACATATATATATATATATATATATATATATATATATATATATATATATATATATATATATATATATATATATATATATATATACAGTATATTTATGTACGTAAAACGCACAATGTACATACAGGTTTATATACACACATAAATACACATAAATTACTATTTATTCGGTTATACAAAGAACAACAAAACAACAAAATATTTTGTAAAAAGTAGGCATCATTTCTTTGTAAGAAAACATGTATATACCAATATGGGGAAATAAAAAGAAAATTGATTCCTGCAGATCAGAATTTAAAACTATCAACAATAGACAAAAGCTACATGTAGATACTTATTATTACGTTATTATTATGGTAATTCAGTACTTTTACTATTTTAAATACTGGACGTGTACTTGTGCTTGATTTCTTTTTTAACATTATGGTATTACTAAGTTGACAAAGCGTAAGTACTTCTTCTTATACTGTATGTAAGATACAACCTATCACGCATGCCACATTTTACCTAAAAATATAAGTAAAAGATAGTTGCTAACTGCTTTTATTGACACTGCTTTTTTTCAATAAAAAGGTAAAACTCTAGAATCCACCCCCCCACCCCCCTCCCGCCCTCCTCTCCCCTATCACTCTAAACATAACATGTCCACAACATATATAGAAAATAACTGACTCAGCTGTGGTGCTATTAAAAGAGCTCGAATCCTGAAGTATTGCTCTGGCAGCCGTCATGTCGGAGGAGCTCTTGTGAACGAGCTGCTGAGCCTTTCAGCCCCTCAGGAGACGAAGAAAACAAGAACCCAGAACACCTGCAGAGGCCTCAGAAGCAGTAAGTGTTTCTGCACGCAATAACAAGTCTTTCTATTGTTTTGGTATTGTGTTCATGGATGTTTTAGACTCCGTTGATGTGGCTGGTTCTCTGTGGAGTCGTTGTGGGAGACGCAGTATCTATTTCCAGGGCTGTTTATATTTAGACAAACAGCCGGTGCTCGGCACGTTAAACATAAAGCGAAACGTTATCTTCAAATTCCCTGCTGGACAAATGTAAAACATGTAAGTGTCTTTATAATCCGACTCCAAAAAGGGGTTTCTAACAGATTACACTTAATGTGGAAGGACAGATCGAATGTGAAAGATAACTATGAGGTCATCGACAGATTAGGAGACAATGAGCCGTGTGACACGGACACGTAAAAGACATCTTGCATGGGAGCATCGGTTCTCTTCTAGTGGTTTTAGGACTCTTTGTGGCTATCGGTGTGTTTTGTATCTTTTTATAGTTGTGTATTTTTTTGAAGTTGTCTTGTGTCTTTTTGTGGTTGTTTTGTATCTTTTTGATGTTGTTTTGTATCTTTTTGTAGTTGTTTTGTATCTTTTTGGTATTGTTTTGTATCTTTTTTAAGTTGTTCTGTGTCTTTTTGTGGTTGTTTTGTATCTTTTTGATGTTGTTTTGTATCTTTTTGTAGTTATTTTGTATCTTTTTGTGGTTGTTTTGTATCTTTTTGATATTGTTTTGTATCTTTTTTAAGTTGTTCTGTGTCTTTTTGTGGTTGTTTTGTATCTTTTTGATGTTGTTTTATATCTTTTTGTAGTTGTATTGTATCTTTTGTAGTTATTTTGTATCTTTTTGATGTTGTTTTATATCTTTTTGTAGTTGTATTGTATCTTTTGTAGTTATTTTGTATCTTTTTGTGGTTGTTTTGTATCTTTACCTTCGCAAAATACTTTTGCGGAGGTTATGTTTTGATCGCTGTGTATTTATTTGTAAATATGTCTGTTTGTTATTCGCATAACTCAAAAAGTATTAAACCGAATCGCATGAAATTTGGTGGGATGATTGGCTGTTATCCGGGGACCATTTGATTAGATTTTGGGAGCGATCGGGTCAAAGGTCAAAATCATAAAAATGTCAAAATCATCTTTTTACCATAGCGTTTTTAATTTGTGTCTAATTTGCATGATACTAATGCCAAAATGTTCAGAACTTAATGCCCAATCGTGTGATATCCACCACGACACAATGCCGTCATTACCCTTGTTAGCGAAATGGGGGTCAAAGGTCAGGGACTCACGATACATCAATGGTTTTCTTTCGAAATTAATAAATCAAGGCTGATGTTCATACATAATTCTTTTGTGATGTTTACCACAATATCTGGTATCAAGTTACATCAACTTACTGTTCCCCACACTCTCATGCCAAGTACCAAAAAGTGGCTGCGGCGAAGGTATGCGCTCTACCGAGTGCCCGTTCTAGTTTTGATGTTGTTTTGTATCTTTTTGTAGTTGTTTTGTATGTTTTGTAGTTATTTTGTATATTTGTGTGGTTGTTTTGTATCTTTTTGATGTTGTTTTGTATCTTTTTGAAGTTGTTTTGTGTCTTTTTGTGGTTGTTTTCTTACATCTTTTGTGGTTCATTTTGCATCTCATTGTCTTTTTGTGGTTGTTTTCTTTCTCTTTGGAGTGGTTTTGCTTCTCTTTGTGGTCATTTGACTGACTGACTGATTGATTGATTGATTGATTGATTGATTGATTGATTGATTGACTGATTGATTGACTGACTTATTGATTGACTGATTGATTGATTGATTGATTTATTGATTGAGAGCCCCGGGTCCTGTTCCGGGTCCTTTTCCAGCTCTTGTTCCCGATTGGTGCTATCCAATAATCCATGTTTAAGATATAATCACATACACGATTCATAAAATGAAAACTCAAATCTGGAAGAATACAAGTCGGTTTAGATTATTGTTTAAAAAATGAAAAGGCTTCAGTTGATAGTTCAAATTTATTAAACAAATATTATTTACATTTTTATGGAACGTGATTTTTTCCTCATCCATCACCGGATGTCCATATATTGTATTTAAATATCCATATATATGGATGTGCAGTTGGTACAAACCTCATTAATGATGGTTTTTACTGCTTTTGACTCTTTGCTTGGACGATGTACGAACGTGGTTCAAAAAGATGTCTTCTCTGAGTTGTAAGAATAGGTAGATTTAAACATGGTTGTAGCAGGTGAGATGGATGCCAATGTTACGGAGACGGAGAGCTTTTGGGTATGAAAACGATCCTTTTTTTTCCATGTATGTTCACTAGATCCCAAATGGACATCTCATCCCATCTCATCTGCATCTTCCGAAAATAATTTTCCATTTAAAGCCTCGAACATACTTTTAACAACAACGACGTATCAGCTCATGCTTATACACTTATTCACTTATTTAGATGAGATGTTATGTCCGTATAATAAATAAGAAAGCCGCGGTCAACTAGTTAGCGTAGCTTAGCACAAAGACTGGAAACGGTGGGAAACAGCTAACCTGGCTCAAAAGCTCACCAATTAATATGTTAGATATATATCTGGTTCATTTATTTCACACAGAAGTCAAAGAGATACAACAATTGTACAGAGTTTTGTACAAGCTAGCGGTTCACCACTGTTTTCAGTCCTTATGCTAAGCTAAGCATTTGCTAATCTGATATTTAACTCTTCATTCAATATTTCCTGCGAGTACTCACAAAGATATATATACTTTTCTATACTTTTGTTTTGTACCGATTCTCCATTTTTAATATAAAAATAAAATCTTTTTTCTTAGGATATCCTGCAGGAGATGGCCTCGGTGTGGACCACCACGGTTCTCCTGGTGCCGTGTGTCATCGTGCTCACAGCCGGATTGTTCTACCTCTACAACTTCATTAAGGGTCTGCTGTCCAAAACGTCCGTACGCAATAAAGTGGTGGTTGTAACCGACGCGTTATCCGGGCTCGGAAAAGGTAACGGTCATTTAATTTTAGTTACTGTGAGGAACTTTTATCTGGTCCTGAACCAGTCTCAGTGTAGTCCTGGTCCTCTATAGACCTCCATCAGTAAACAGACCACCAGAGAGAAGATGGTCTGGTTCTATAGAGACTGTCAGACCCCGCTGCAGTAAAATAAGAGGTTTCTTAAAGGGACCCTGGTGCTTGGAGACATTACCACTTTAGTCCACAGGGGACGCCAGAACCAACACTACCACTTTAGTCCACAGGGGGCGCCAGAACCAACACTACCACTTTAGTCCACAGGGGGCGCCAGAACCAACACTACCACTTTAGTCCACAGGGGACGCCAGAACCAACACTACCACTTTAGTCCACAGGGGGCGCCAGAACCAACACTACCACTTTAGTCCACAGGGGGCGCCAGAACCAACACTACCACTTTAGTCCACAGGGGGCGCCAGAACCAACACTACCACTTTAGTCCACAGGGGGCGCCAGAACCAACCCTACCCCTTTAGTCCACAGGGGGCACCAGAACCAACACTACCACTTTAGTCCACAGGGGGCACCAGAACCAACACTACCACTTTAGTTCGCAGGGGGCACCAGAACCAACACTACCACTTTAGTTCGCAGGGGGCACCAGAACCAACACTACCACTTTAGTCCACAGGGGGCACCAGAACCAACACTACCACTTTACTCCACAGGGGGCACCAGAACCAACACTACCACTTTAGTCCACAGGGGGCACCAGAACCAACACTACCACTTTAGTCCACGGGGGGCGACAGAACTAACACTACCACTTTAGTCCGCAGGGGGCACCAGAAGCAACACTACCACTTTAGTCCACGGGGGGCGCCAGAACCAACACTACCACTTTAGTCCACAGGGGGCGCCAGAACCAACACTACCACTTTAGTCCACGGGGGGCGACAGAACCAACACTACCACTTTAGTCCGCAGGGGGCGCCAGAACCAACACTACCACTTTAGTCCACGGGGGGCGCCAGAACCAACACTACCACTTTAGTCCACAGTCCAAATAAGAAACTGCTCTGCAAAGTATACGATTCTGGTCGTCCGTGTGATTTTACAGAGAACTTTCCTCTTCCATGCAGAATGTGCAGGTGTGTTTCACAGAGGAGGAGCGAGGCTGATCCTCTGTGGGAAGAGTTGGGAGAAGCTTGAGGAACTCGCCGATGAACTGGCGAACGCCTCGGACCCAACTGTGGTGAGAATACCGTCTCTGAGACACGAAGCAAGAGAGTATTCCAAAGTAAAAGTACTCGTTATGCATTCAGATGTCTCTGGTGGCTGATATATTAATATATATGATGTTATTAGAATTGTTTAAATACGGATGCATCAATGTTAGTGAAGCATGTTACTGTTGTAGCTGCAGGTGGTTGAGATGGTTCTCAACCTCGGGGTCGTGCCCCTCCAAAGGGTCACCAGATACATCTGAGGGGTCGTGCGATGACCTTTTTGTACTTTTTATCTAATCTATGCTCTTTGTTTTGAAATATTATATAATTTCACCTCTTGGGATTCGAACTGTTTCTCAAAGAAATCCGAAACTAGACAATTATTACTTTGTAAGTTCAATAATGTGTTGCATTTTATAAACTTAATATATGGTGTTTTTTTAAAAACTGTAGAAGATGAGTATAAAATAGCTTTAGGTAAATGTACTACTTATAATCCCTGTTTCTCAGACGTTTCCCTCGAAGCTGGTGCTGCTGGAGTTCGGGGATCTGGACAGCATGCCGGAGGTGATCTGTGAGATCCTGGAGTGTTACGGCTGCCTGGACATCCTCATCTTCAACAGCAGCATGAAGGTCAAAGCTCCTGCGCAGAGCGTGTCTCTGGAGATGGACAAGTTACTGATGGACAACAACTACTTTGGACCGGCCACGCTGGCCAAAGGTAGAAGACGGAAACACACTTCAGTCTGCTGAAGCAATGCTGTATTATTATTATTATTATTAATATTTTCTCTCAGGCTTGCTGCCCTCCATGATCTCCAGGAGAACCGGTCACCTGCTCCTGGTCAACAGCATCCAGGGGAAGCTCGCCGTGCCTTTTCGCACCGCGTGTGAGTTTATACGTCTTATTTTGGGGGGTGCTATTGTACTTTAATATTCAGAATTATTTAAATAAATATGAGAAGGGTTTGCCGTTAAACTTTGTGCGAACGTTAAAAGGTCCTCAGGCATTTTCCTGTTGCGTCCGTCATGAAGTTACATTTGTGGTTCTGGGTGACAACTTTTGGATTGATTACCATTAAATGAAAACAAAGTTACAATAAAAAAGCCAGTACAAAAATTATCGGAGGCTGAAAATGTACCCAGTGATGTTTTTGTGGGGTTTCAGTGTATATAATGTATATATATCTATATATATAGATATGTATATTGTAATATTAAACATGAGGTAAAAGTAACACTGGTGTGTACTCGGGCGTACAGTAAAGGTACTGTGTGTTTTACGTTGGGTATCTTGTCCCAGACGCGGCCTCTAAACATGCGGTCCAGGCCTTCTTCGACTGCCTGAGAGCCGAGGTGGAGGAGTACGGCATCTCCGTCAGCACCATCAACCACACCTTCATCAGTCGCTCGGCCAACCACACAGAGGCCTCCAGGTCCTTCTGGTCGCGTGAGTAACGTCAGATGATGAAGTGCAACCACTCGTCTGCAGGGCAACATGAAGGGTCGTCTGTCCCCAGAGGATGACTCTGATTTTGACTTCATCCGGATACACTTTTAAATTGATTACAATTCTGTGTGTATATATATATATATATATATATGAATTTTTTTTCTTTATATATATATATATGATTTTTTTAAATATATATATATATATATATATATATATATACAGACACACAATATTTATATACATATAAATATATACACACATATACATATATTATACTTGAGTAAAAGTAGGAACACCATGATAAAAAAAATACTCCATTTATATATTATTATATATATAATTTTTTGTATATGTATATATTACATATTTTTTATATATATATACACAAATATTTGTTTTGAGTAAAAGTAGGAACAGCACAATAAAAAAAAAAAATACTTATTTCAAGTTAAATTATATAAAGTCCTGCATTCAAAATTGTACGGAAGTAAAAGTACACAATAACTTCTGGCAAAATGTACTTAAGGTATCAAAAGTAAAAGTACTCACTATGTAAAATGTAATAGTTATCACATATGTATAATGTATTGTTTTATTAGTATAGATTCATTACTTTCTTAACATATAAGAAAGTATACGTTAAGTATATGTTAAATATATACACATTTCATGTATAAAATATTGATCTTCAAAGTAGCTGTTAAAATAAATGTAGAATAGTCAAAAGTGCATTAATAGTATAAATTAATAATGAAATGGAAATATACAAGTGCGAGTACATCACATTTCCACTTAAAAATGTTTGTAAATATACTAAAAGTAAAATCCCGCGACTGGTATTGAACAAATCTGTTGAATAAAGAAATATAAAAAAGTTTTGTGACATCTTGAATGAATTAAAAACTGCATTCTTTTCGTCTTTTTTGCAGTGTTGTACACAAAGAAGCCTCTCGGCGTTTCTCCGGACGAGGCCGCCACCGAGATCGTGAAGACTTTAAGCAACAAGAGGAACGAGGTGGTCATCGCTCCCTCGCTGCCGAAGGTGGCGCTCTACGCCAGATCCCTCTTCCCCGACGTGCTCTTCGCCGTGATGGCTGCGGGGGTGAAGGACGCCGAGAGCATGTAGCGCTGCTGGTTCCCAGGACTGTTGCACCCTCTCATCTAATTCATAATCAATATTACGCTCGTCTGTCCTGTTGTGATGCAAACTCCCCACATGTTACGTTTAGACCACAAGGTCTTTAAACATTAAGGTCATTATTGAAGAGCATTTAGTATTTGTTCTTGTATTTGTGGCCTTAGAATAGAAATAAAAAGCATTTATGTGTAAGCTCTTGTCATGTGAAAGTTATTTTCTTTTTCTTTTAATGCCTTTTATTATTAATTCAAACACATTTTCCAACAGTTTGGAATTAGGGATTTTCTGGAAATAAAAATCTAATCTGACACTAATTATATTGATTTTCTTTTTAAAGAAATACTCAATTTAAATCCAAGTAAATATTAGTTTGTTATTAGAAAGTGTAGTGTAAATAGGTAGATGGATAATTATTGAACACTTTACGTTTTCTCTTAAATTAATACCACATTATTTTAATCTTTCTAGAAGGTTCCTTAAAAAAATATTGAGAAATTACAGAACTGTAAGTTATAGTTAAAGAAATTGTTTAAAAAATATATACATTAGTTTGTAAACCCACATTTTCAAAACTTTAATAACATTTACAGAGATTTTCAAGTAATTTGACCTTAAACGAAAACTCCATTTAAAATCAAGTAAATATTAATTTGTTATGAGAAATTGTTACTCTCTAATAATAAAGTATTTAGATATTTCTAGAAAGTTTCTTTGGAATTAATTAATATAATTTAAGTTATACATTGTGAAGAAAACATTTATTATAATTTCATCATATATAAATAAATAATTAAACCCCTGTTTGACTGTCGAGGTAAAGGTCACAAATAAGTTACTCATTGTCTTGAGAGCGAAGCCGCCCCCTAGCGGTCAGTCTGTGCAACTACGACTCCGCTCTGCTGTGGTAGTGTTACGCGTGTTTTTCATGTATAAATGGCCTTTAAAGTATTTACCAGACTCTCCGCGGTGACCCTCCGACTGAAGTCTCCTCCGGCCGCCTTCAGTGCGCTGAGCTCCGGCTGCAGTTTAACGGTGGAACACGACCGACACAACCGGCGCTTCACCGTCGCTCCGGGCAGCGGGGCTGGTAAGCAGCCGGGGGAGGGCGCACCGGTGACGGGCGAGATCCCGTAAGGGAGCCCGTTGTCCAGACGAGGCCTGCTGGAGTAATTTGTTTTCTTTACGGGCGCTTATTTTTAAATTATGCACAAATATTGTATTTGCTCGTTATGAATTCACAGCGAAACCTAATTTAAAAAAAAAAAGAATTTAATTAGACTTTGCCCTGAGCTCACGTAGCTCAAACGATATGAATGACATGTACTTAATAGAATGTGTTACTACTCTCCTAAATGTTCGGCATGCATATTATTACATTTGATACACATTTCGGTATATTATGGGCTGGTTGTCCGCGGCAGCACCGGGGTAGCAGGCGACAGGCCGCCGCTTGAATGCAGGTATTTTCGGAGGTAGTTTGGTATTGTTCTAAATGTCAATCACGTGGTTAAAGAGAAAAGTGTATCGAGGTCATTTAACTTCCATCCAAAGTCCTTCAACCACATTACAAATGAAACAAAACATGTGACAAATGCTCCCTCATCCTTCTTCCTCCTCCTCTTTCTCCTCTTCTTCCTCCTCTTCCTCTTCCTCCTCCTTCCTCCTCTCTCCTCCTTCCTCTTCCTTCTTCCTCCTCCTCCTTCTCCTCCTCCTCCTTCCTCTTCCTTCCTCCTCCTCTTCCTCCTCCTTCCTGCTCCTCCTCTCTCCTTCTTCTTCCTTCTTCCTCCTCCTCCTTCTCCACCTCCTCCTTCCTCTTCTCTCTTCCTCCTTCTCCTCTTCCTCTCTCTTCTTCCTCCTCTCTCTTCCTCCTCTTTCTCCCCCTCCTCCTTCCTCTTCCTCCTCCCCTTCCTCCCACTCCTCCTTCCTCCCCCTCCTCCCTCCTCCTCCCTCTTCTTCCTCCTCCTCTTCCTCCTCCTACATCCTCCTCCTCCTTTTCCACCTCCTCCTTCCTCTTCCTCCTCCTTCTCCTTCTCCTTCTCCTCCTCCCCTCCCTCTTCTTCCTCCTCCTCCTCCCTCTTCTTCCTCCTCCCTCCTCCTCCTCCTCCTCCTTCCTCTTCTTCCTCCTCCTCCTCCTCCTCCTCCCTCCTCCTCCTCCTTCCTCTTCCTCCTCCATCCTCCTCCCTCTTCTTCCTCCTCCTCCTCCTCCTCCTCCTTCTCCTCCTCCCTCCTCCTCCTCCTCCCTCTTCCTCCTCCTTCTCCTCCTCCCTCTTCCTCCTCCTCCTCCCCCTCCCCCTCCCTCCTCCTCCTCCTCCAGACTGTGCCGTGCTGCTCTACCGGTTCACCGGGGAGAAGGAGGTGGACCTGATGTCCACCTTTGTGCCGGAGGCCTTCAGGGGCCAAGGTGTTGCTGCTCTTCTGTCTCAGGTGAGTCCAGGAACCCGTCGGCGTGGAGACGCTGCTCTCGATGTATTAAAGGTTCGTGTTCACAGGCCGCCATGGACTTCCTGGTTGAAGACGACCTGAAGGCTCACGTCTCCTGCTGGTACATAAAGAAATACATCGAGGACAACCCGCTCCGCCGCTATGAACGACGCGTCATCGCTTGACTGAAGTACATCCTGGGATGCTGCTACCTCAAAGAAACAACAACAACAACAACAACCTCGTGTATCGTCAAATGGATCTGTGCACATCATGTTTTATATTCTAGAGACGACTGATTTAAAATCATTAAAATCAGGCACATGTAATTCATAAAGATTTTAAAGAGACATTTAATTCGAGGTAATTGTGAGTAAATTTAATTTAAATCTCCTGAAAGGAACTCTGGGTTTGAAGATGTTTGTCAACCTGAAATAAATACTTTATTTTTTAAATATATGTCAGATTGCAATTTTTTTATATTGTCTCATAAAATATAAATATTTATTAATTATTCACATGTTTATCAAGGCGTGATTTTTGGTTATTGATAATGTCTGCATACTTTAAAAAAAGAAAAACAATGTAAGATGTATTTGTTGACAATTAAAATTAAAATTTTTAGAAATGTCTTCTCTGAGTATGTTGATATCGGGAGGGATGAGCGGGTACTTTTATTATTGTTGATAACCGATCAAAATATATATATTAGTAAATATATTAATGTATACAGTAACTATATATATATATTTATAAATGTATATATATTTATATATACAGTAAATGTATTTATATATTTATTTATATATACAGTATAAATATATTTATTTATATATTTATAATAAATATACACTATATTATAAATATATATTTATAAATGTATATACATATTTATATATACAGTAAATATATGTATATATATTTAGAGTATATAAACATATATATATATATATATATATATATATATACATATATATATATATATATCAGAAGATCATATAACAGAAAAAATAATGATATGAACAATGAAGTCACGTTTCGACTTCCAGCAGCGCATTCAACGGCTAAACAATCATCAGGGTTTTATTGTTGTTTTCCTCCTCAGAAAGTATTCGTCATGTTTTATTCCATAAACGTGATCAAAGATGCAGAAACGCTTCCTGTGGTGGAAACAGGTGTTCGTAGATTTAAACATCTTTTAAACAATCGATGACAGAATTAAAGCATCCACAAATGTTAAATAAAAATCAACCACGAGCAGGTATTTTGTTAATATATCACCATCAAAAGTATATTCAAAAATAAGCTTTTTGCTGAGGTTGTCTTTGTGGGTCTTTGTGCTCATTTTTTGTGCACATTTCTAGTGATTTTCAGTGTCTTTGTGGTCGTTTTGTGTGTATTTTACGTCTCTTTGTGGTCGCGTTGCGTCTGTTTGTTGTGTGCTGTGTGTTGTGTGTCATTTTGCGTGTCTTTGGGGTTGGTTCACTTCTTTGTGGTCGTTTTGAGTGTGTTCCTTAGTGTGTGTTTCTTTGTGTGTGTTCCTTAGTGTGTGTTTCTTTGTGTGTGTTCCTTTGTGTGTGTTCCTTAGTGTGTGTTTCTTTGTGTGTGTTCCTTTGTGTGTGTTCCTTAGTGTGTGTTTCTTTGTGTGTGTTCCTTAGTGTGTGTTCCTTAGTGTGTGTTTCTTTGTGTGTGTTCCTTAGTGTGTGTTTCTTTGTGTGTGTTCCTTAGTGTGTGTTCTTACGGTTCTCTTTTCTGTCTCTGCGGGCATTTTGTGTGTTTTTTGTCATTATGTTTTACATCTTGTGGTCGTTTTGTGTCTATTGAGGTATTAGAATTAGATTAGAAAACTGTATTAATCCCCAGTGGGGAAAACTTTCATACAGACAGCAATAGACACAGTCCACAGAGCACAACAGACAAGAAACACACAACAAGAAACAAACAAAACCAGAAGATGCCCCACAAAACATCACAACGATGCTAAATCTAAATCTAAAAAAAACAAAAAAGGTGCCATTCTGTGTGTTTTTGTCATCGTGTTTTACGTGTTGTGGTCTTGTTATGTGTCCTTTGTAATCATTTTGTCCATTTGTGGTCGTCCTTTGGGTCTTCTGTTGTCATTGTGTGTGTTTTTATTGTGTTTTTGCGTCTTTTGCATCTCTTTGTGGTCATTTTGTGTCCCTGTAGTTGTGTCTACGTGCCCTCCTTTGATCCACTGTCCACTGTCAACAACCGTCCGCAGTCCTTTTGGGCCTTCGTGCCGGCGCTCGCGTTCGGTAACGTTCCTCCTGCCGCGGTCCGTCTTAATGAGCAGGCGACCAGACGTCGTCCCAGAGACACGAGAGCGACGTCTTCGTGCAACTCGAGTGAAGAAAAAGGCCAAAACAGCGACAGATCCTTCGAAGTTCAAACAAACAAAATGCGCATTATAAATGTGAATCCCAATCTGGGTCCGGGGACTCCATTTTTAACAATACGCCTCTCCCTGTGATTCCGGCTCGCCGTCCATTTCCACCACGTACGCGGTCCCCGTCGAGGGTTTGTGGCCGTTGACCGGCAGCTCTAGCCGAGCCTCGGCGCCGACGGGGACGGCGGTCAGGTACATGTCCCACATCTGGTCGGGGGGGTCCCGCTCCATCATCTTCTGCTTGATCATCAGGCTCTTGGCGATGTTCCGCCGCTTGTATTTGAACTCCACGATGGTCTTCGTGTACCTGTTGAGCGCCGTCACCGCGGAGCCCATGCAGGTGCCAAAGGAGCCCCACGCCAAGCTGAGGAGAAGGTTTTCCAAACAACAGGAAGTCACACGACAGCGAATGGAAGAACTCAAAACCAAATAGGCAAAAATTAAAATCTTTTCCTCCTGGGATATGGAGGTCAACCTACAGTCATACAACGGTTCGTATGATATCTTACGAATAGTTACGACAACTTACAGCAGAACGGAATATACTTTTGAACTGTGGTGTGTATACACATATGTTTATATTTATATATATATATATAATTCTACAAAATATATCTATATATTTAGAAATAAATAAATAAATATATATATGTAGAAATATTTATATATATTACTATATATATATAGAAATGTATAAAATATATCATATGTAGAATATTTCTCTATATATATACATATATATATATATAATTCTACAAAATATATATATATATATTTAGAAATATATAAATACATATATAAATATATATATAAAATATATCATATAATATTTATATATATATATTTCTATATATATATGTAGAAATATATATAAATATATATATGTAGAAATGTTAAAAATATATCATATGTAGAAATGTTTTTATATATATGTTTCAGTGGCTTTCAAAAGAGCTTACACATAAGACCAGCTGTAGTCCCAGGTCTTGGGCCTCCAGTCTTCTGGTCCCATAGCGACAGCCAGCTGGAATATGGTGGTGAACATCATGTGGGCCACCATCCCACAAAGGCCTGTGAGAGCAAGAGCCAATCAGTGTGTGAGACAAAGTAATATGTACATCTGACTCAGTGATGACTGGATTTAACACAATATTGATCCATATTCAACACTGTCTTCAGTCTTCCTGATCACCAAGAGTCAACATTATAGGCATAAACCGACAAACTGCAAAGTAAGAAAGGTATAAACAAAAGGAACAGAGAGCTAAACGCAATGCATGATGGGAAACACTTAGTTTGTCGCTAAAATACTGCAGAAACGTCTGACTTACCAGCGCCGTGGTAGACAACACAGACGGAATAATAACATGCTGTACGTTGCTCCTGGTGGCTGAATCTAAATGTAAGAGGTGGTTTATTTTCTTTACCAACACATGAAAGTAGTGAAAAGTTTAAAATAAATACATTTCAGCATCTCCGCCATCTGCTGCTCTTGGATTATCACCCGATTACAGATGTAACAGATTCACGCTGTATTGAAGAAGACTTGAAACTAGAGATTGAGACCATAAACTCATGTTTACAATGTTTACTGAGGGAATAAATCAAGAGAAGTAGAGTAATTTATATAGACTTCTATACAACCAGAGGAGTCGCCCCCTGGTGGTCAGGAGAGAGAATGCATCTTTAACACATGAAGCATAGACTTCTATACAACCAGAGGAGTCGCCCCCTGGTGGTCAGGAGAGAGAATGCAGCTTTAACACATGAAGCATAGACTTCTATACAACCAGAGGAGTCGCCCCCTGGTGGTCAGGAGAGAGAGTGCAGCTTTAACACATAAAGCATAGGCTTCTATACAACCAGAGGAGTCGCCCCCTGGTGGTCAGGAGAGAGAATGCAGCTTTAACACATGAAGCATAGACTTCTATACAACCAGAGGAGTCGCCCCCTGCTGGTCAGGAGAGAGAGTGCAGCTTTAACACATAAAGCATAGGCTTCTATACAACCAGAGGAGTCGCCCCCTGGTGGTCAGGAGAGAGAGTGCAGCTTTAACACATAAAGCATAGGCTTCTATACAACCAGAGGAGTCGCCCCCTGGTGGTCAGGAGAGAGAATGCAGCTTTAACACATAAAGCATAGGCTTCTATACAACCAGAGGAGTCGCCCCCTGGTGGTCAGGAGAGAGAGTGCAGCTTTAACACATAAAGCATAGGCTTCTATACAACCAGAGGAGTCTCCCCCTGGTGGTCAGGAGAGAGAATGCAGCTTTAACACATGAACCTTCGGCTTCATTGGGCAGAACTGGGTTGCCGCCTGCTTGAAACTGACAACATTTCCCTTTTTGTTGATGATAAAAGTCGATTTCACCACTAAATTATGACTCGTGACGGCGTCGACTTCTGAACCTTGATGCCAATGTGACGCAAAGAGAGATCTTTAAGGAACAAACGTTTCCTGACAGTTAAACCGTGTTTCTGCTGGCCGCGCGAGGCCTCCAGACGGACGCTGCCGGAGGTGAACTGGCCTCTCTGTTATTTAGCCCTCTCTCATCCAGCAGCCTGCCTCTCCACAGCTGCTTTACTCGGGATTAACTCATAACAACGGAGGGGGATGGGAGTCAGGGGGATCGACGGAGGGGGGGTGGGGGGGTAGAGGGAGCTCCTCTGGGCAGGTCTTGGCACAGCCCGAAACACCGCTGCCCCGGCTCCAATCCGATTAGTCCACAAACCAGCAAATCCTCCGAGGTAGTGAGCGGACGCAGGACGGCGCTCTGTGTGCTCGCTGCTGACTGACCTGCTGCCTCATTTACAGTCATCTTCCCCTAGAATACAGTCAAGGCAACATTTACTCCCACTATTCAGCATTTAGAAGCAGTCTAAAGACATCTAGAGGGGTTTTAACACACTATAATGTGGCAGAATCAAGTGTTTATTGATGTATTTGTCAACAGCTATAGTTCCTCTTGTGTGCGTCCGTCAGTGTGTAAACAGACAATGAATAATAATGCAGTGAAACAGTGTAACAATACAATAATAATCACTTACTAACCTGGATGGTAAAGTGTTGATTAAGGTGTTTCCTTCAGCAGTTTAAGTAATTTTATCTGATTACATAATTGATGCAGCTTCTCTCTCTTTTTTATTTTTATTTTTTTACATGTGTTATAAATATATATTTTCAATTATTAAATCAATATTCAACTATATTGATCAATTATTTATAATTGTATTATTAATTAATAAAATTAAATAATTAGTAAAAATGTAACAATGTTCTGCAAAAAAACCCAATTGTACTTGTGAATTATTAAACATTGCAGCTGTTAGTGAGACGTGTTGCAGGAGTTTCTTCCAGCTGTGCAGTCTTTTTCAATAATATATAATATGTATTTATAAACAATACAAATGTCCTTATATCTGCTTACAACAACATTACAGTGTGTTAAGAACCAGAACAAATGCCTATTATTAAGAACGCTTTTTAAAAGTAAAATATATTTAGCCAATATTTAGTTTGTAGAAAATACTCTCACAGAGTATACAACCAGAGGAGTTGCCCCCTGGTGGTCAGTAGAGAGAATGCAGCTTTAACACATGAAGCATAGACTTCTATACAACCAGAGGAGTCGCCCCCTGGTGGTCAGTAGAGAGAATGCAGCTTTAACACATGAAGCATAGACTTCTATACAACCAGAGGAGTCGCCCCCTGGTGGTCAGTAGAGAGAATGCAGCTTTAACACATGAAGCATAGACTTCTATACAACCAGAGGAGTAGCCCCCTGGTGGTCAGTAGAGAGAATGCAGCTTTAACACATGAAGCATAGACTTCTATACAACCAGAGGAGTCGCCCCCTGGTGGTCAGTAGAGAGAATGCAGCTTTAACACATGAAGCATAGACTTCTATACAACCAGAGGAGTCGCCCCCTGGTGGTCAGTAGAGAGAATGCAGCTTTAACACATGAAGCATAGACTTCTATACAACCAGAGGAGTAGCCCCCTGGTGGTCAGTAGAGAGAATGCAGCTTTAACACATGAAGCATAGACTTCTATACAACCAGAGGAGTCGCCCCCTGGTGGTCAGTAGAGAGAATGCAGCTTTAACACATGAAGCATAGACTTCTATACAACCAGAGGAGTCGCCCCCTGGTGGTCAGTAGAGAGAATGCAGCTTTAACACATGAAGCATAGACTTCTATACAACCAGAGGAGTCGCCCCCTGGTGGTCAGGAGAGAGAATGCAGCTTTAACACATGAAGCATAGACTTCTATACAACCAGAGGAGTCGCCCCCTGGTGGTCAGTAGAGAGAATGCAGCTTTAACACATGAAGCATAGACTTCTATACAACCAGAGAAGTCGCCCCCTGGTGGTCAGTAGAGAGAATGCAGCATTAACACATGAAGCGTAGACTTCTATACAACCAGAGGAGTCGCCCCCTGGTGGTCAGGAGAGAGAATGCAGCTTTAACACATGAAGCGTAGACTTCTATACAACCAGAGAAGTCGCCCCCTGGTAGACATTATAGAGAAGGCAGGTTTTAAAACACTTCCTCAGGTTGCCTTCTGGTCTCAACTCACAACGCGATCCACTGGAAGGTGAACTGCAGTGTTACCTGAGAGGGCGGTGCACAAGGCGGCGAAGGCACTGAGCTTCAGCTTGTTCATGATGCTGAAGCAGGGACACTGCTCCAGCATCATCAGAGCGCCGCCGGCGAAGAGCAAGGTGAGGTACAGACTCTCGGCCACGATACACAACCACAAAACCCCTGTGAACACAAAACGAACAAGGGGAGGGACATGGGTGAGTTGCGTTGTCCTCATAATACCCCGATGAATAATCCCACGGAGGTCACGGTGGTACGAAAGGGTCGGCTCCTTCCAGGTCTGGAGATCTGAATCCAGGCGTCTGGATTAATGAAATCAGGGAACTAGTTATTCGTAACATGCGTGTAAAGGTGAGATCTCACAATACAGGTGAAGGTCTTCTTTCAGGTTGATGTTGTTGTTGTTGTGTGTTATGGGATTTGTTTGTTGAACTCATCTCTGTTTGAACATCAGCTTCTGGCGGAATATCTTTTAATTACATTCGTTTAGCACAACTTGCTGCACTAAAGCTCGTCCATCCATCATTATCATCCATCATCACCATCTTTCCTCCCATCCCTCCTTCCTCCCGTCCATTCATCTCTCCATCCATCCAATCACTCAGCCCGTCAGTCCATCCAGCCACCATTTATTCGTTCGTCTCTCCCTCCATCCATCCGTGCATCTCTCTATCAACCATCATCCATCCGTCCGTCCCTCTGTCCTTCCATCCATCATCCATCTGCCCGTCCGTCTATCCATCCACCATCTATTTGTTCATCCGTCCTTTTGTCCATCATCATCCATCCGTCCGCCCCTCTGTCTGTCCATCCCTCCATCATCCGTCCGTCCGACATTTTCATCCATCCATCCAATTGTTCATCAGCCCGTCCATCCGTCAAATCATTCATCCGGCCATCTCTCTATCCACCATCATCCGTCCGTCCCTCCATCCGTCCGTCCATCATCATCATCCATCAATCATCCGTCTGTCCGACAATTTCATCTCTCCATCCATCCAACCATTCATCTACCAGTCCGTCCATCCATCATCCATCCATTATCCATCTGTCCGTCCTTCTCTCTATCATCCTCATCATCCGTCCGTCTATCCATCACCATCATCATCATCATCACCATCACCATCATCATCACCATCACCACCATCATCATCATCATCATCATCAACCATCCCTCCGCTCATCCATCGTCTGCTGACCGTGTGAACAAAACACTTTCTGGCTGAAATGCACCCTGGGAAGTTTAAAAGTTGTAATCTTTAATTATGAAGATTCAACCGCGGAAGTTTCACGCCGATCCAAAAATGTCGACGTTAATTTTACTTTTCTATCATCATTTAAAAATATTTGTAATGGGAAAGTAATCTCGTCTCACGTTGATGGTTGAACAATATAAATATTATATTGACATTTAATGTTTCTCCTGCTCTCAAAACCTTAAAACCAAACATGAAGCCGTTGTTTATCAAACCTCCAGCATTTTACCTCGTTCGTGTTCTGGGGCGATCTCTGAGAAGTCTCGACAGTCGAAGCCTGTGATCAAGAGAAAGAAACACATTCATGTTGTTGGAGAACAAAGGGACGCTTTCAGTATTTTACAGGTCCATCATTTACATTGTAATTTGCTATTATTCAAAGAGAAAATAAGACCTGGAATTTAATGGGCTGAAAGTTTACAAATTGATGTAGTTTGACGGATCAAAACAAGACTTTTACTCGTGAGAATGTGAAGAAACGCTGCAGTCAGAACGTTTTCTAAACTTGCATTTTAAACTTCATATAAGAATAATTGTTCTCTCAAATTAACTCACTTCACTCTGACTTCTTGTGACTTTCTTCTGGAAATATTAAAATGTTCTTTCATTTGAAAGCAGCATTAATACTCTATTGTACGAACTAAACCTGCTTTTCAAGGCAAATCGACTTTAAAACTATACACATTGCATAATTTCAAAACACAGCTGGACATTTTAATTGATTAAACCATTAAATTATACTCTTAGATAGTTTTCAATTTGTGTTTCTGAGAAAACTGATTAACGTTTCACTTTTATCGATGCAAGTCGGCACATTAAACAATTTGTCTGTAAACTGCATGCAAATCCTAAAACTTATTGTATACTCAGTCTTATTACCGGAGCTTATGAAAAACAGATGGGACGGCTTGCATGCAACGCTAAGAGAAATGGTTTTAATCCGGTCGTGACTTACGGGAGCTCTGCTGGTGATGTTGAGAAAACAGCATCTTACTCCAGTGTGCTTTTGTAAGGTGGCTGCATCATTTTTTTTTCATGCATACTGATATTAATAATCACACTTCCTGAGACACGGAGGGCACGTTCACCTGTGTGTTGCTCAGAATTACACAGACTTTTAAGAGGATTTTAGTTTTCTTTTGCAGCTGTTTTAAGTGAATTGCGTGTTAAACTCTTAAGAAACGATAATTTATCATAATAATCATTTATCATTGTCATAAATATTTTACGTAATCAAGAAAAGAAAGAAAAAAGGTGAAGAAAGAAAGTTCTCAAAGCAACTTCCTGATCTGAACTAAAGATAAAAGTTAAATAATCAGAGAGGAAACTGATTGTTTTCTTCACGACGCAGAAATGTATCTTTATTTTGCTGCAGGATTATTATTTTTTGCAGGTCGACTTGCTGCCGTCTTCCGAAGCAACGCTTTTTATTAGCCGCAGTTATTAATTCAGTAAACTTAAAGCTGCAGACTCAAGTAGTCTCACTTGAGGCGCTTTTACTTCACGTGAGTATTTCTCAGAGGTGAATATTATTTTCATTCTACTACATTCATGTGACAGTTTATTGTGACTCTGCAGATTGAGTTAAAACCATTTTTTGTTGTTCTCACCTGCTGCAACATCTCACAGCATCAGATGAACCGGACTCCTGCATTAATACCTGTCCATGCATTCATCAGCACCTTTAATCTGTCCTTACCTCACATGCACGATGACCTTTGGTTGCAAACATTATTCATAATTATGTCAATTTAACAAAGTGTGAAGTTGCCAGGAATCCAAAAAATACACACAAAAACACATCAATAATGGCTCATAACATAATTATAAAGATTGTTTTGACTATTTAAATACAAAAAAATAAAAATACAGTTGTTGTTTGTGTAAATGATGGAAGAAATATGAATAATTACCAGTTTAAAAATTGTTCTCTGGCCTACAGACATGAACTAGCTACTGAGTGAAGGCCTTTCATGGTATATGAATAAAGGGAATAAAACATAATCAATGTATTCACCGATGACCCGACGGACTCTGTAAGCACTCTCATTGACCCGCAGGTCCCCGTCATCACTTCCTGTTATTGAACACCTGAATCCGAGGGGGGTGGGGGGCTCGGTCAGACTCACCGTTCATGTCGGCGGCCTGCTCGCACGAGAAGAATATTCCCGTGTGGAACTTCCTCAGGAGGAACTTCTCCTCGCCGCTCTCGAAGATGTACTGCACCAAGCGGCTGTCGTTGATGTTGGAGCTGTTGAAGCGGATGCAGAACCACTGCTTCGCCTTCACCGGCGGGCCCGTGCAGAACGGTTTGGGCACCTTCCGGGTGCCCTCGCACCAGTAGTTGGTGGACACCGCGGATAAGGCAAAGGCGAAGGCCACAAAGTTGAGGGTGAGCGCCAGGGAAGCCCGCCGCCCGCGCTCTAGCCTCATGGTCGAGGCCAAACCCGGAGGAGATGAAATGAAAAAAGGCAACTAATCCCGGCTTTCGATATGTAGCCGCCGTGTTTCAGCCTCCCAGCAGATGTGTCAAATCTTCGTAATCTCGTCGGGGCTCCTTGGGTGAGAATTGCGTGCGTCCCTCGTCCGGCTCTAATGAAGCGCTTCCACCTCGATGAACGGATTCCTTCTCTCCACTTCCGCAGGAGCAATAGAAACCCATGGCAGCCGCTTGCTTTTCCTCGGCTTCATTTGAACCCTTTCGCTGTTCGCTGCTCGTCCTTCGCCCCCCGTCCTCGCTCCTCCCCTTCTACAAATATTTCCCTGCAATATTATCCATTACAAATGGCAAATTATGTTTTCCAGATTTCATAAAAAAAATGAAAAAAAATGAAAAAAGATTACTATGAGCTTAGATTATAATCCAGGACAAGTTTACATTTCCCTGATTTTTTCACAAAACAACTGCAGCCGCTAAGATGAAGTGCCGATTTCACAGCCGGTGAGCCGTGACATAATGTGTACAGTCTCACAGGGAAATCCACCCCTCATGTGTGTGCATGCAGATCAAATCTGATGGTGTCGACAAACTACTGACAGACATGTATGTGAAGGATGAAAGAAAACATCTGCTGTCTTTACTTTGATCCATTTGTCCTTTTGTTCTACTTGTTCATGAGAATCTGCAGCTCACACTTTCAGAAACAAACATGTCACCTTCGGATTGAGCCAGAGACCAAAAATGAGAAGTGAACGTAGTCGTGGTGACGCCACACGTCGGTCTGTGGACTGACGTTTTGAGGCCGCGAGTTTGGAGAATCACGCAGTCGCCATCTTGGATTGCGACCGTCGCCATGTTGTTGTTTTTTGGCAACCACTGAACGAAAGTTACAATATTTGGAATGCGTGACGTAGAGACGGCGAATACGTGTCTGGTAGCGGTAGCAACCTGTCAATGACTTTGTAGCCCCGCCCCTAAAGCATACCCTGCTTTATGGTCTGTTTGACCTCTAAATGATCATAATGTACTAAATGAACATCATGCTGTATTGAAGAAGGCTTGAAAGTAGAGTCATTTATATAGACTTCTATACAACCAGAGGAGTCGCCCCCTGGTGGTCAGGAGAGAGAATGCAGCTTTAACACATGAAGCATAGACTTCTATACAACCAGAGGAGTCGCCCCCTGGTGGTCAGTAGAGAGAATGCAGCTTTAACACATGAAGCATAGACTTCTATACAACCAGAGGAGCTGATCTGCTAATTCTCTGTAACGTCAGCATGAAATCATGGTGGAATTAGCTAGCTAACGGTATCTAGCTACCTAGCCAGCCGCAAAATGAGTAAAATGTATCACTTAAATGCTTCATCTACACACTCTGGTTACAGCTTCATTGCTATCAAATAATCTTGCACCAGATAACATTTTCATTAACATTAATTCCCCAGATGTTGTAATGTTGCAAAAGCGTAATTCTTAAAAAAAAATTAGAGGTCGTTAACAGTCTTTCATTTCATGACGTATAGATTAGTATAGAACCGTCGACTTGGCACGGTTGGACAAGAATTGGCATCAAAGATCAGAGTTAAAAGTTGAAGTTGAAGTTTTCAACCATGAAATTACGACTTTTATAAATTGGGTAAGTAATGTCAATATGAACAATATTTCATGGCGTAAAAAACACATTTAAGTGTACAGTTATCCTTTTTTATTATCTGATGAATTTTTACCATGGTTACCAACCATGTAAGGATCAATTTGACAGGCTGAAGATGCTAACGAGAAACAGTCTTTCTCTAAATGCTAACGTCTGCAGTGCTACGATGCTAATGGTAAGCAGGTACAACTGTTCCCCTTCTAAGCTCAATGCGTTAGCATGCTAACATTAATATTCCCTCAATCACAGCATCCGTCTCTTGTTTTCAGAGCTAAATCCAAAATACACTGAAAAAAAGTTTTTAAAAAACAACATTAAACATAAAAGCTTAAAGAAATACCAACTTCAGGATTATTGATTTAATTCCTCTAGTTGAGAGCCCCGTCCTCAGACCAACTATAGTCCACTATAGTCCTGAGTTTTACAGCTTAAGACCACTTTAAATAATATCCCACCAAGACCATAGAAAACCTTTTGAATGGGAATAAATGTCAATTGTTTTTGGTGTTCAACGCTATAAACGGCTGTGTGGCAGGTTTTAAATTAAACTAAAGGCCAACAGGGTCATGACAAATAAACAACACGGAAACATAAAAAACACTGGACTGAGAATATTAGGCTACATGTCCAGGGCTTTTATTTTCGAAAAGTAAGAAGTTGAGTTTATCTGGTACGCGCTGCCTTTGTCAAGGTTTTAGTTGTATTCAATTAAGCAAGAAAATATATATTAATGTCTTGTTGTGTATCTGTACGTGTTCAAAATATATAGCTACCAATATTCAGAAATATGTACCAAGGTCTGACGTGTGTACACAGAAAAGAGAAAAGTACATGCATCCATAAACGTTGATTAATTCTCAGGTAAATTCACCTTTAAACTTGAGAGCGGTGCTCTGATTCGTAGCCGGCATCTCACCGAGTAATTCCCCTGAACGAGAGATTATGCTGAACATTAGTCTTCCATGTAATAAAAATGTAAACACAGGAAGAATAAGTCCGGCATTGCACTTGATGAAGTAGTAAGCCTGTTGTTCAGTGAATATTTCCTTGACTCATCCCTTTCTTACATAATAAATACCTGAACTCATTCTGAGTAAAAGCTGTAATATCAGAGTTTACGACCAACAGATGTGAGCCTTTTCCCCTGACACCAGTGATGCTCCACATTCTGTGCATTTTTAATAACAAAACATAAATGTTATGTGACTGACCAAAGAGTGATTTGGGTTTTTTTATAATCTCATTTGACAAAGGGATATATTTCAGATGGAAGCTCCCGACATAGACAAAAAAGTACAATATCCATCCCCTTGTTGAAAGGGGATGGATACACACACACACACACACACACACACACACACACACACACACACACACACACACAATATCTGTCTCACACACATCTGGGAATACTGTTTTCCCCTCACGTTTATCCTGAATGCTTTCATGCAGCGCATCTAAATGCATCAGCAGTGGAGGCGAGGACTAGCTGAGTAGCATACAAATGGATTATCAACAACTCCAACACTTACAATTACACAGCCCGCTCATCCCAATTCATTAATTGCCTTCGCTCGCTGTGGTTTCGGCACCACTGCAGCACCAGATGGTCTTGTAATCTGGCCTGAGGCTATTACACTGGAGACGCAGATAATCTGATCCCATTTATTGTGGAGGAGCAGCCCACTACCAGAAGGGGGTTCACCGCAACCTCCAGCAGCCGGCCGGCCGGCATCGTTTGAGTCCCTCACTGCCCGGTTGCTGCTATCTAAGTACGCCTTGTTTTCAACAACACCTCGATTCACTGTCAATCTGATGGATCGAGACAAAGACCTGGGTTGTATATTATATATACATACATATAAACAAATAAAAAACACAACAATAAAAACATTACCGTGGTGGATCGCAGTGAAAAAATAAATTACTCGCTAACATATGTAATCGTAATGAGAGTAAAACACGTTCATCATCAATCTAGTTGCGCTATTTAGGAGCTTAAAGTTTAAAAGCCCACTGCTCTGTAGGAGATTGTTTAAAGCAAGCTGCAGCTTTTTTTTTCCAATATCTAGGTTTGTAGTTTGATCTTTACTTTACAAGATTGTGTCATCGGCGTAGAGATGGACGCTACGCTATGTAAACAGAACAGGACCCAGAGTAGATCCTTGGGGAACTCCTCTAGATTCTGAAAGAATCCTGTCAACTTGTGAAACAACTTTAATTGAAACAAAAAAAATATTCTTAAAGATGAACATTATTCATCTTATGAAGCCATGGATACTCTTAAAGTGTGTTTATCACTTTCTGCAGAGTAATTGATGACTTTATGTGATGTTTTGTTAAAAGTTAAACCGATCAAAAGTTATCAGGACTAGTTCTCCTAATTAGACAGGTACCTTCATTTCAGTTTTAACTCCTCAAAATCTGCATATTCTTAATAAATTACACAATCAACCATTGTTGATATTGCATAACAAGTATATTACAATGTTTGTGAAGTATAAATCAGTGGAAAAGATCGTTTTCATTGACATGTTGTTACCTCATAAAATTGATCAATATCCACATTATTTAGCTAAAAATCAGTACAACAATATGTTTTTGAATAATGGCTCATAAATAACTTTTTTAATGGGTTTATTAGATTTTGTTGCAAAAAAGTAAATAGAAAATTGCTAAAGTAAATCTTCTCATATTTACAATTAAAAATATTTGAGTGCAAGAAGACAAACGTTTAAACAAACAAAAACATTTAAATGTTGACAAAATATCCTGGGTAATGGTGGTGGATGTACAGCAGAATAGTGGCTAAATTAAAGTAGCTTGATACTTCTATCATCAATCATGCGTAGCCGGATGTAACTCACAGAGACGTATGAAGCCTATTAAGCCTAGGCCTGGGAGATGGGATTGCAGTTGAAGCAATAACACTGCAAAAGGGCCTCCAAGGTCCTCAGATGTTGACCTTTAAAGTGTTTGCCACCTGTTGTGTTTAATCCTCTGCTTATACCTCCAGCATTTAACTGCCTTAAAAAAAATAAAGGTGTCATAGTGGTGTGACGTGGTTATCCCCTTAATCTTCCAAGACAGCTGTCTGGATTTAGGTAGTGATGACCGTAATCTCATTTGGCACCTAGAGGGGCAGCCAGGGTTGATATACGAGGCAGAGTGAACTCGAACGAAGAAGAAGTCTGCAGGATGGGGAATAGCAAGAGCAGCGCCCTGTCGAAGGAGCTCCTGGAGGAACTGAAGTCCAACACGAAATACGGCGAGTCCGAGCTCTGCACTTGGTACCAGTCCTTCCTGAAGGAGTGTCCCAGCGGCAAGATCAGCAAGCAGCAGTTTGAGGGCATCTACGCCAGCTTCTTCCCCGACGCCGACCCCACCGAGTACGCGCGGCACGTGTTCAGGAGTTTCGACACCAACGCCGACGGCACTTTGGACTTCAAGGAGTACATTGTCGCTCTGCACCTCACGTCCGGGGGGAAGACTCTGCAGAAGCTGGAGTGGGCCTTCGCCCTGTACGACGTGGACGGGAACGGCACCATCAGCAAAAATGAGATCCGCGAGATCGTGAGGGTACTTATACCTTTCTTTTTTTCATCGCGATGGCGTAGAGAAACAAAAGTATTTGATGTATTTTCGGTATCCCTACAGTAAGACTTCCATTCGGCCTCTTTAACATGGGTCGACGTTGAAAACAAGATGGTGTATTGTTCCATGATTTAGTTTTTATTTATTTATTTTCTTCACCTTACGCTCGTTCTTTACACTTTTATTCCCTGAAACGTGTCCGCAATGGAAACATGAGGGATTGTAAGTAAGTGATTAATGAGTCTTTAATGAATGAATCCATGCGGTGTAAACTTCCATCATAACTTACCCCTTTTAAATTGCTCTTTTAGACGAGGTAAACAGCCCAAAATAATAAATATGCACTTGTCATATTTCAGAAACTCCAGCAATAACTGAATAACAGATTAATTATGACATTATTGTGTCCTTATTTTGTGATGAAACTATGCATGCACTGTAAAAAAAACTAAAACATGTTCAAAATCATTTAATTACTCTCACGCAGTCGATATTCAACATGATTCCTGCCGACGACCAGAAGAATCTCCCCGAGGACGAAAACACGCCGGAGAAAAGGGCGGAGAAGATCTGGGAATTCTTTGGGAAGAAGGACAACGGTAACTTCCTTTGAAACATCTGCTTTAAAGCCTCTCTTTACCTTCACACCTTACCTGTGTGTTGATGCTGGTCTTTCTTTTGCTTTCCTTTCCCAGATAAAATCTCAGAGGGAGAATTCATTCAGGGCGTGATGGACAACAAGGACATCCTGCGGTTGATACAATATGACGAGCCTCAGAAAATTAAAGACAAGCTGAAAGAGAAGAAGCAATAATACACGGCTAAAAAGGCCCTTTGTGTGATTTTAAGACTTTTGTTTTTGCGTTTAAATTCTCATGTTCTGGCTGCTCGTCCTCTTCGACCACGTTTCTCTTTTCTTTTTCTTTTTTTTGGTCCGTTAACCAGCCAAACAGAACTGCATTTTGTGTCTTTGTACCCAGAGAGCAATTCAAAAATTGCATTTTCATACCAGAAATTCAAAAGCCGGGGGAACTCTTGAAATGACAATTCAAGACCTGAGTTTGAAACGTTGTGCAGACATTGTATTAACCATGTAGTCAACAACATCATTATACTGCTCCATGAAGCCAACACATAGTAACTTATGCATATTTGGTCAATATGGACCAGGATGCAACTACCTAACCATAGAAATTACAATATTATAAAACTCAGTACAAGAAAACAGCTCAAAACCAAACTGCAGCGATCGCTTACTAGCTAGTTACGGATAGCTAGTAAGTTAGCCAAAGCTATTTTACACTTATTCCTTGACCTATAATAAAAATATATAAATAATAATTGTGGTGGTTTAACATGTCGGTATTGAGATTTTCAATAATAAACAATAATCTTAAATTGTAACTATGAAGTATTACTAGATCAATTTCACGGCTCCTGAAATACACGTGATTTCATGTAATTAAACTAACTTTAAACTAACTTTTCTTTAATTCAACATAAATTCATTATCTCAAATGGACAAGAGGAAGAACATATGTTGTTTGTGTATTATTTATGTGCCCTTTAAGAAGTAGTATCTAAATATTCTAGAGCTTTTTGTCAATGTTTAATAATCTGCATTAAAGGCATAATTAAACTCCTGCTAGTTTCAACTATCGGCTAGCTTTATAATTGACATCTTAACTGAGTGTTTTTATTCAACCTAAATTAGAAGACAAGTCAATCTTAAATAATAATGGAGAGAAAATGACAGATAAGCAAGTCCGGCTAAACGCCAACTAGCTAACTTCCATCTCAAGGGATATTTAGGTGATTTGTGGCTCAGATACTTTGAAATGACATTTTATGTATTGAATTAAACATGAATTTATAGCTGAAATGGACACAAAAGCTGAGGAAGAAACAATCTAATATGTCTTTTGTGTGATTGGCTCAATAGAGTTTCGTAACCTAATTTTGTATCTTAGCAACTAGCCTTAGTTGAATTAATTAATTAATTAATGTATCCTGTTTCCTGGTTGAAAAATAACAATCTGTGTTTGTTACGCCACATAAATCACACTTAAAACAGCTAAATCTTTAAAAAAAACGTCTCCGGCTAAATGCTAACTAGCCTAGCTAGCAGTAACCACCACCTGTGCTGCGTCTCGTAGAATTCATGTGATTTAAAACATTTTTTAACTACTTTTAATCTCATTTTTCTGTTGCATTAAACATAAATGTATAAGCTTATTAGCTCAAATGGACAAGAGAGCTCATAAAGAACATATTTTGTAAGAAAACACTGTTTTCTCTTCACCCTTTAGACTGTTTCATATTTGTCTTCATGCAACGACAGTGACAATAATGAATAATCAGCATTAAACTAAAGAAAACACTTATATCTGTGTTTCTTACTGCTCTCTGACTTGCGTTTGCACGCCGGCCTTTCTACTCTCTCACGTCTGGCGGCGTTCCAGCAACGTTTGTTCACACTTTGAATTGATTCATTAGGTTGAGAGGAAAAAAGTCGGGACGAGAGCTCCTTATGAAAGGAATTAGTCTCAGGTTAATAATCTGCCTGTATCAGCCAATCCGATTAAGAGCTGAAGGTCAATTGAGACGACTGGACTCCTTCACCTCAAGTGTGTAGTTGAGATAATGTCTCGGCACAGTGAAGAATACTTTAAGTTAGAAACATTCTTAGGTGAGCCATAAGGAATGTTATATAATGGATGTGTCACTGCGAAAATATATTAAATATGGCGTACATATAAACTGATCTTAGACTGTATATAAGAAGTGGACGTCCTGACGTCACCGTTTGGTTTGTGGACTGCCGTCTTGAAGCCTTGAGTTCAGTCTCGTCGACATCTTGTTTTTTGAGAGCAGTGAAGAGAAGAGGCCATATTTGGACTGAAGAGTGACATAGAGACGCCATATACCTGTCGACCTGTCAATCACCTGGTAGCCCCTAAACCATACCCTGCTTTATGGTCTGTTTGACTCTAAATGACCATAATTTTACTAAATGAACATCACGCTGTATTGAAGAAGACTTGAAACTAGAGATTGAGACCAAAAACTAATGTTTACAATGTTTACTGAGGGAATAAATCAAGAGAAGTAGAGTCATTTATATAGACTTCTATACAACCAGAGGAGTCGCC